>NW_006238952.1:2318409-2333860 GCF_000226075.1 Solanum tuberosum
TATATATATATTTATAATTATTGCTACTTCATGAATATCGAAGGGGGGAAATAATTTTAATTCCATATATAATCTTAATAATAAAATAAAAACTTTTATTATTGCTAATGTTATGTTTGGAACTTGAAGCAGGGTGCATTCATTTTAAATTAAATTGAATAAACATGTATTCGAGGAGCTTTTTGGCTTGTTGTAAATATTTTTCCATTAGTCGGAGAGACAATTAATTTATTGACTGGTCAATAATTAAATATTGTTTTTTCCAACTTTTCATCACTTGTTTAGAGTAACTGATTAGTCCTTTTATTTTGACAAAATTTCAATTAATTTTACTACCATATCTAGCAGTTTTGTGAGCATTATGTGTAAATGTTTTCTTTGTTATTTTTTTAATTTCCAAAGATACCAAATATTTTTTTAATGTTTGATATTTGTATGATGTCTCATCCAATTTGCATCATATAAAATTTATTAAAGCAGGAAACTATGTTTATTCGAATGTGTTTTATACGTAATGTTTAAACGTGCAATCTTCAATTAAAGAGAGATAAATTGTATTTAATTCATTATAATTTTAATGATTATCACAAAAAATAATCAAGTTCGAGTTGTGTTTGAATAATAATTCGTATTTTCACCCAAGGGCATGCAAAATATAATGAAATTAGAATTGATTGTATGCTTGGGAGATTATAATTTAAATTTTAGAAATAAACAATAAGTGCAAGGTGATTTTTGTATATTTATCTAAAAGATATAGATTTACTTAATACTTTAAGGGATTATTTGGTTAAAGGTACGGGTGTACATGACCGGGTTGGTTCAAATTTTTCAAATATCAAGTCAAACTATTTGTGTCCAATTTTTAAATTTATAAACCAAATCAAACTAATAAAACTCATATTATTTTGGGTTTTTCAACCTCAGATTTTTTCGGGTTGGTTCGGGTTTTTCAAATACCAAATCAAATCATTTGTGTCGAATTTTTTATTTTTTAAATCAAATCAAACTAATAAACCTCAATTTTTTTTTTGAGTTTTTAGATTTTTCTGGTAAAGTATTCATACAAACATATAATTAACTTGTGCTCTAAATATTTTTGTAGTCCAACCAAAATACAACTATCTAAGGTGTTTCTTAAAAAAACACAAAATATGAGATGAGTGATGACACTAAAATATTCAATAAAAAATAATAATGAAATCATATAAAATAAATATTGCAAATTGATAAGTCATAATGAAAATGATCATGATTTAAAAGTACTAAATCATGCTAAAATAAGTCTAATAAGTATTAATTACATTATTTACATGATTAAACAGTAAAGAAAAATTAAAATTTTGTTATGTATTTTAAATGTCTAAACCAATGTAAAACTAAAGAACAAATATTTAATATTATTGTCATGCTTAATGTTGAATTGAGCTGATATTAGTGTTGAATTAATTTATTTTGTTAGCATAGTATTGATTTGATTTTGAATTGAGCTTTATTAGAGTTACTAATATCTATGGACTATAACTTTTATTGGACCATTCAAAATTGTAAGTCTCAAAAAACTTGAAAAAATATGTTAGAAGTATGAAAATGTATAAGTAATATTTAGAAATTACATCAAAGTAAATACTTTTATGTATTAAATAAATTTTAAAACTTATATATATAATTTCGGATTGGTTTGGTTTCGGGTTAACTTCTTTTAGTTAAAACCAAACCAACCCAAGTATAGTCAGATTTTTTTTTAATGATAAGTTATCCATGTATAGCATGAGATATACTTTGACGTCAGTATCTCGTAAAAGTTATGATAAATTATCCATGTATAGCGTGAGATATAACGATTTCAAATGAAAATGTCCCTGGAGTACTGATATGTGATATTCCATCTGTTTTAATATGATTTGTTTTGTTTGATTCGATATGAAATTGAAGAAAAGCGTGAAGAGTGGAAACAAAATAAGCTGAAGAAAAACGTGAAGCCAGTAGAACTTTATGATTCTAAATATATCATAATATTTGTGTGATAAGAAAAATCTTAACACTTATAATTTTATATTTGCCAAATAATAATATCACAATTTTATAATAAAGTTAATAGAAACAGAACAAAACAAATTGAATTAGAGATGGCAATGCGATGGGGCGGATACACGGTATGGCGGGTTTGAATCTTTGTGGGGTGGGCGGATTCAGACATGTGCAGGTGCAGGGCGTGCGAATTTGGACATGTGCATGTGCGGGGCATGCGAATTTGGACATGTGTGGATGCAGGGTGGTTCTAAGATTTAATATTTAAAATAATTTTATTGATATATCATAATTGGATATAGTTAAATATTTATAAATATTCAATTAATTTCATGATTTATCTATACTATATTAAAAGCACAAGGTCTTTATAAATGTTGATTGAACTTTTTGCTGTTCATTAAAAGATTTCGCTTTAGACAAAATCGTCTTTTCACCGTTTTCCTAATATTTATGAGTTTAAATCGATAAAAAAATTATTTATTAAAACTTTCATAGTTGAACTATTTTATAGGAAGTCCTAATTATATGTAGAACCAAATATTAGAACTAATTTTAATGGTAAAATAGGAATCATAGTTTCAGATTATTTTTTTGCTAATAAAATTCACTTCCAACTCCATCAACAGTGTTTTCAATTCACACTAGGAATATTTCAACTATTTTGTAACCCTTTAGATTTATATGAGGGTTTCTTTTGTAAATAATTTTTTGACAAATTAATCCATAAATATATCGTAAAATATGAATATTATAACGCTAAATATTGATTATTTAAAAATTTTCTAAAAATATTCGTTTATTATTTTAAAAAATAATTATTATCCTAATATTTAAATCTTTGAAATAAATAAGATATCCTAATATGCAAAATCAAGATTTTAGTTGAAACTTGTATGTTAGTACACCTTTATTTCAATTTGTTTGTCCCGTTTTGATTTGAAACAAAATTTAAAATATTAAAAAAGACTTTTAAATCTTGTAATTTTAAACATATCACGTGGAAAGTTGAAACTAAAAAGTTTTTTTTTAATTAAAAAAAAGACACATTCTTTTTTATATAAACTAAAATAAAAGTAAGGCAATTGATCTAAATTGGAAAGAAGGGGAAAAATTTCAAAATGTCAATATTTTAGCATTTATTAGGATTCCTTAGCCATATTTTCAATATTTATTAAAAGTGTCAATATTTTAGTTTGTTATAAATTTGATTTATGTATTTTTTAAATTTGTTTAATTTGAAAAAAATACAATTATTTAATAATAGAAGGGAAAAATTTAAGGGAGAGAATATTTCAAAAAAAGGTAAATATCATTTTATTTTAATTTTCCAGAATTTTGTAACCTTTTTTAAATCGTATTCATTCCAATGTGTATATATTTGTATTTATTCTAGTTTTCATGTTGTATTTTCTATAATGAAACTTGTATTTTCTTATTAGTTTGTATTCATTCAAATAGGTATGCCAAATGAATCTGTAGTTATTTAAGAAACATATTTGTATTCATGTATTTTTTTCACTGTGTATTTTTTTTTCTCAGAATCTTGTATCCTTTCTTAAGTCGTATTCATTCCAATATCTAATTTAATTGTATTTGTATTCATTCTAATTTTTATGTAGTATTTTGTATAATAATATATATAATACAAAAAACAGTTTGTTGAAAAAGTGAGAATGAAATATAAAACTTAAAAGGAATAAGTGAATATTTGTTGCAATAATCATTCTTAAATAAAATACATAACTAGTTGGCATACCTTTAGAATGAATACAAATTAGGAACAAATACCAGATTCATAAACTATGCAACATGATTTTTGAATGAATACAAATATTAATAGCATACATACGATTTTAAATACAAATTGAGAAGGATACAAAATTCTGATTTTTTTTTATAAAAAACAAAACAAACAAATAGGAATTTGTTCGTCCTATAAATAAAATACACATCTAGTTGACATACCTTTGGGATGAATTCAAATTAGGAACAAATACAAGATTCATAAACTATATAACATGAGATTTTGAATGAATACAAATATTAATAGCATATATACTGATTTGAATATTAATTGAGAAAGGACACAAAATTCTAAAAAACTACAAATACAAAACAAACTAACAGGAAATCGTTCTTCCTCAACTTGGTCTTCAACATCTTTTTTGAAATCTTCAGCACCCGATTTTTTTTATTAATAGCGTCCTTACATAATAGAGGGAAATCCCAAAAGATACTTGGTGACTGAAAAATATTTTGAAGAAATTGTGAGAATTCTTGAACAAAGTGGAGGAAAATAGAAGAGGTGATTTTCTTAGATAAGAAAATGAGTGAACAATGGTGAAAAACTCAAGAGAGAGAAAGGAGAAGTTTTTGGTAAAAACCTAGAAATAGGGAAAAGTGGGTAATGAGAATTTTTTTCTTCTTTTCCAAGGATAGGGAGTAAAATTAGTCCAATGGCCTGATTTGAGAAATAAAAGGAAAGAAAATAAATTATATTAGGATACATTTTATTTGCTAAAATATTGACATATTGACATTTTCAATTATTATTTTAAAGTGTAGATGTTTTTAATAATTATGTGAGGGAGTTTGACTAGTTTGCTAATTTTCCCTTTTAGGATCAACCATCGATTGACTTTTCTTTAATTGGCTAGAAAGTTTATAAAGAGTTGCATGTTCTTCATTGTGTATAGTTTTATTGATTTATGTGAGACACACGTGCAAAACACATTCTAAACTAGTACTTATAAATATAGGATCTAAATACAAGTTTTTAGGTTCACGGAATGCACAAGTGACGTGTAGACTCACTCATGGATTAAATATAGAGCGTGAATAACATAACATGTACCACAACATTAAATAAAAATAAATGGGCAAAAGATTTTAGGTTCACATGAATGCACAAGTTTGACACGTAGATTCACTCATGAACTAGATCTGGAGCGTGAATTACATAACATGTAACTCAATATTAGATAGAATCAAGTGGACAAAAAGCTTAAGGTTCACGTGAATCCACAGGTGACACCTCAATTCACCCATGAATTAGATCTAAAACGTCAATAATATAATACGTAATTCAATACTAAATAAATTTTATTCAAATACCATATAACAAAGAATGAAAATCTTGTTCAAACTGAATTCTAAAAGTTAACTCACGATGTAAATTGTATTAGTTAAAGCTATGGAATAGCCAATAACTCATTCTTTCAACTAATGTGAGATATTCTATCAAGTTGGGTAAAGTAGAGAAATCCTTTTTTTATATAATCATTAGTTTATATAGATTAATTATTTTTTTTTGTAATATTAATTAGTTTCAGAAAACTCAATGCATAACATATGGCCTTCTTTTGCAAACTTACCAACTTATTTGGGCCATGCTTTAACACTAACAACATTCCAAGGCATCAAGTGCATGTAGGAAAAATTGCACAAATAGGATATTTCAGTGCCATTTTAAAATTTGACCCAATATTATAATGTTTTGCAATAATATAATTATAACCAGATTTTAGTAGTAAAATATAACAGAATAATTTTTAAGTGACAGTAAAAACTTGTTCTATCGTAATAATTGTCGGGATTTCTAGACAAATCCACATGATTTTTAAATTAGTGGCATGGATTAGTAGTACAAAAGTAGGATACAACTACGTAAAAACTAACAAGCAAAGATTGATAAAAGCAAACTACTTTGTAGTGTTAATTTCCAAATGAAATAAAGAATAAATTCAGCAGCAACCATTATCAAGAGAAAATCCAAGGATTAAATCAAGAATAAATTTTAGGTTTAGCAAACATAAAAATCATATTTGTATGTTATAACTATAGTTTGTATAATTGTGCTTCATAGCAAATTTATGGTTGCTATGGAGCATCAGATTTGTATAAATCACAGACATGCATTCGTTTGTATAAAAGCACAGCGATTGTATATGTATATCAATTAGATAATTGTATATATGTAACTACTATGCGTATGTATCAATGATTGTGTTTGTATATTTGCATAAAATTTGAATTTGTATACAATTGAATCGAAATAAAATATTTGTATATCAAATCTCTCTCTCTCTCTCGCTTTATACAACACAAATTATACATTGTAATTTGTATAATTTGTGTTTGTATAATGCGAGAAAGAGAGAAAGACAAAAGAGAACTGGTAGGGGAAGATCTATATTTGTATAATTATAAGTATATAAGACAAAAATATATGTATTTGTATATATAGTTTTCTCTCGTATTATACAAACACAGATGCAATTTATACATTTGTGTTTGTATAAAAGTGAGAGAGGCGAGGGAGAGTGGCGAGCGAGATTTCTGGGGAGAGAGGCGAATGACAAGTGTTTGATATGGATTAAAATTAAATGGAACTGTGGTTATAGCATTTAATTTGAATTAATAGTTTGCTATTTCATATAATTTCCCCTTAAATCAATACTAGATCATAAAAAAATCCGAGGATTCTTAGTACAAAAGTAGTATACAATTAAGTAAAACATGAATTAAAACAATAGCAAAATAGACCGCAGTAACAATAGTTGCGGCTAAAGGTAAGGTGTTTGCCTTGGGCCCAAAAATTTTGAGGCATCAAAGTATTTATATTATGATTTTAAATTCATTTGAAATAATATTGAACATTATAAAAAAAAATTAAATAATAAAAGAATGAAGAACTACTTACTTTTTCTCAAAAATATTTTAGAACTTTGAATTAAACTAGGAAAAATACATTTAAAAAAACCCCTGAACTTGGCACGAAAACTTACTTTAATACTTAAACTTTACAGGTAATTATTTACCCCTAATCTCTTTTCAAGTGAATTTAATATCACCCTAAAACTATAATACCAGTCTCACAATGGCAAGTGTATTTCACACGCGCCATGTCATTGATATGTCAGGGCCATGTCATTGCCACATCAGTGCCACATAGAACATTATTTAATTTTTACTTTTTTAATTCATTTTTTTGTTTCTTTTTATTTATTCATAATTTTAGAAAGCAAAAGAAATTCAAAAAATAAGATCTATGTTCCTCAACTCAATCACGATTGCAATTGAACAAATTCTATCACAATTGAAAGATTGATCCAAAATATCAAAATCATTCTCACAAAAACACATTCAATTTTTAATACAATAAATAATAATTGAAAATTTAATTTGAAATGAAGAAATTATAATTTTTCCATTAAAAAGAGCTTCAAGTTTATCACATTCAAACACTACCATAAATAATAATTTTGAAGCAAGAACAAATTGTTGGCTTTTCTATTTTTTCCCTATTCATCCCACCCTTTTACGGATCCAAAGAAAATGGAGGTGGGGTGGGGGCAGTTCAAAGAAAGAGAAAGAAGATGGAAAGTTCAATGAAGAAGAAGAAAAGGGCGATGCAACGGTGGTTGAGGCGGCAGATCTGAAGAGAGAGAAAGAGGGTGAGGCTTCTAAGAGGAGAACTAGGGTCGAGATGAGGATTTCGAAGAAGGAGAAATTAAAGAGGTGGGGGGTTCAACGAAGAAGAAAGATGTGGTGCAAGTGGTGGTTGAAGGCGAGAGGGGTGGTGGGGTGTGAGGAAGATGAAGGAAAAAAAGATTATTGGCTAAAAAGAAAAAAATGGGGCTCACTTATTCTTTTTCTCTTTAATTTTTATATTTACGCGCAGTAAATTTTTTGACTTACCACGTCAGTTGTTTGAGTGTATTTAAATTCACCTGAAAAGAGATAAGGGGGTAAATAATTACCCGTAAAGTTAAAGTACTAAAGTAAGTTTCGCTGCCAAGTTCAGGAGGGATTTTATGTATTTTCCCACCAAACTACTCAAATCTTCATATTAATAGATACATTTTTTTACATCAACATCCAACTGATATATTGCAAACAAATGTCTAACCTTTTATTAAGAAGAATTAATCTTTATTCTTATAAATAATAATATTATTATGTGAATTTTTATAATTAATATCTTTTAATTATATGCAATTAAAAAAATAAAAATTAAATTTGAATGAAACTAGAAAAAAACTCTTACCGTAAATAGAAGTATCAAGGGAGTATAACATCACTCTGTTCTTTTTCCCCTAGAAAGTGGAAACTTTGGGAGTGGAATGACAATTTCAAGAAACAGTATAAAGTTTCAACGTGGAATGTTTATGGAAACTATGGAAGTTGTCACCAAACTTCAAAGTGAATAATAATATATAAATAAAAATAAAATTATTGTCGATATACCTTTTAATTTTGCGATTTAGAATAAATATATCTCTTTTAGTTAAATAATTGGTGTATATATACCATGACTTATCGTCTAACAAAGTGTATTTATTTACTTTATAAAATCACCTTCAATTCTTTTTATTTATGGAAAAGCGTCAAAATTACCCCTAAACTATGTGGAATAGACCACTTATGTCCTTCGTTACATTTTGGTTTTTATTTATGGAAAAGCGTCAAAAATACCTCTAAACTATGTGGAATAGACCACTTATATCCTTCGTTACATTTTGAAACCGAAAATTTCTCCATTGTTATCTCAAGAGACCATAAATACCCTCTAGAGTTAACAAGTGCTCTAAATTATAAAGACTCAAACAAAAACCTATATTAAATATTATAAGGCTAATCTAACTATTTTAAATGATTTTATATATATATATATTTATTTTATGATTTCCTTTCAAAAATATTGTACCAATCCTTCACTGAAATCGATAGCAACTTGATAATACTTAAAGTTACAATGAGAAATACTCCTTTCATTTTAATTTGTTCATCTTATTTCTTTTTAATCTTTTTTAAAAATAGTTAGATTATGTAAATTTATTTCCATTTATAAGTAAACATCGACAGTGAAAGCAATCTTAGGAAATATTTATTGTAAAACAAATATTTTTGGTTGATTGCCAAGCATTGGTATTGTAACACCCCGTGGCCCTCTTGTCTTTCGATGAGTCCGTTTTCTTAGAAACTTTATTTTTTAGTTGTGAGACAACGGAAGTATACCAAAATTTCAAGTCAATCACTCCGAACTTTGAACTTATCTTTTACCTAATTTATCTTCTTTCAAATACATAGGTACAAAGTATATACCTTGTTTAGCACCAAGTAATTCTTCAAAGCTCGTAGAAACAAGGATATTGAACTATATATTAAAGGGACGAAGATCTTTGTTCAAGAAATTGGCGAGTCACCTTAGCAATTTCAGCAACAATATGGTATTGTCCTTGTGCATTTGGGATGAGGTACGTACATAGTTCATGTCCTTGACCATTTGTGTGGGGCTCATGATACTAAATAGGTCTCGATCATTTTAATTTAACATTCACTCGCATAGGATTAACAACACGATCCATAATTACACAAAAAAATAAAAAATAATTGAGTTTTAACTAATTTCTACAGGAGATTCAAAATCGAAATTTTAGTAAAGATTTAGCAACAAGTATACAATAATAGACTCATAGATTCACAACATATATTAGTGTATAAATTACAAAAAAGAATAGACGAGGAGAGGAGTTTACCAATGAGGATCTCACAAGTCACAAGTTAACTTTGGCAAGAGAAATGCAAAATTTCATGCCCGTATTTTTTCATTATATACTACACCCTCTGTCTAATAATATTTGTTCATTATTCACGTTGTACACTTCTAAGAAATTATAAATAGAATTGTAATTATACTATATGACTTTTTGAAAATAATAAATATAATGTCTAAAAAAAGTTAATAGGAATTATGACTAATTGACTATGATTAATAATAAGAGTAAATTAGGTACTGTGTAAATTATCTATGAAATCAATTAGGACGGAAGAAAGAGAAAAATAGAGAGATTTGAAGGAATGAAATAAATGCTAATAACTAATGAAGAAATAAATATATTTTGTTATAAGTTTTATTATCAAAAAGATTTGAAAAAAAAATCAAAATTGAAGAGATTTTATTGGAATTCTAAGTAAAAATTTGAGGAAATGGTTTAATTATTACCTAATCAATATTAATATTCTCTTTTATTACGTGATTTTATTCCTTATTTAAAAGTCATAATTATATAAGGATTTTAATATTTAAGTATGTTAAGATAATTTTGTTTATAGTATAAAAAAGAGAGAGAAGAAAGTGGCAAGAAATGCATTTTAAGGAAATGAAATAAAAGACAATAATGAGGAAAATTATATTTATTTTTTAATTTGGAAGAAGAAGGAAGAAAAAGAAGAAAAGAGAGATTTGAAGAAATGAAATAAAACCCAAATAATTAATAAGAAAAGAAATATATTCTTTTATAAATTTTTTGATAAAGAAATTAAGATAAACGTTCAAAAAAATTGAGCAATCAAATAATAGTGATACTGCCTAATGAGATATCATATATGTCACTTCATTTTTTTATTGTTCAACTTTAGTACTTTTATATAGATATAGATCTTTAGAAGAACAAGTGATGAATTTTTTTTTAAAAAAAATGACAAATCAATTTTTTTTAAAATAAAATGCAATGCTTATAGAGTTACAATAGTTAATTTCATGGGTTAAATAAATAAAAGAAGTCAAAAAGAACAAAAGAGGAAAATGAGTAATGTAAGGAAGTGAAATAAACAATATTAATGATGAGATTAAGAGAATAGAGAAAAAGAGATTAATAGCATTGATGATTAAAGAAATTAAATATAATTATGTCAAATATAAAATTGTAAGGTGGAATTTTTAGTCTTTCAAAATTAGAAAAAAGACAAAGAAAAAAACAAAATTATAAAGAGAGAAATAACAAATATCTTATATATATATATACACATCTTATAATAGTTCTTTTGCTTGCTTTTTATTCATTTTTTGTATAAATTTTTTTAGATCTTTGATTATTTTAGTAGCCATAAATAATGAAATGTCCCAATTACTAAATACTAGTGTATAAATTATAATGATAAAATATGTAAATTTTATTACACTTGGATGGATTTCATATCGGATTAGAAAAAGAATTTTAGGGGACATTAGTGTGTTTTGTACGAAAGGAAATGTTTTCCACTAAAAATGATTTTATAGAAAAAGATTTTTGAAAAATAAGTGAATTTCTTTTTAGTGAACATATTCATACACATAAATAAAGAATCTCGAATATCCTTTAAATGTTATCTTTATTATTATTATTATTATTATTATTAGAGCAACTTTCATATATAGCAAACACAAAATTTATATTTGTATGTTATAGCCAAGTTTGCATAATTGCGCTTCATAGCAAACATAAATATGTATATTTCGCTATACATATACAAAAGAAAGCAGTTATATAATCTGCTTTGGTATACATATACAAAAAGATCAATTGTATAAAGTGAGAGAGGCGAATGAGCGAGCGAGATCTAGGGAAAGTAGCGAGCGAGATCTGGGAGAGGGGAGAGAGGGGAACGAAAAAAATAATAATATATACATATACAATTTTCACGCATTTTATACATTTGTGTTTTTGTATAAAGTGAGAGAGGCGAATGAGCGAGCGAGATCTAGGGAAAGTAGCGAGCGAGATCTGGGAGAGGGGAGAGGGGAGAGAGGGGAACGAAAATATATGTATATATACAATTTTCTCTCGTTTTATACAAACACAAACGCATTTTATACAATTTGCGTTTTTTGTATAAAGTGAGAGAGGAGAGTGAGAGAGCGAGATCTGGGAGAGGGGAGAGGGGAGAGAGGGGAACGAAAATATATGTATATATACAATTTTCTCTCGTTTTATACAAACACAAACGCACTTTATACACTTGTGTTTGTATAAAAAAACGAGAGAGGCGAGAGAGAAAACGAGAGTGGAGAGCGAGATTCACCAAGAGTGAGGTGAAATAGCAACAGTTTGCTATGAGGTACAATTAAATCAAACTATATTTATAGCATTTAATTTGAATTAATAATTTGCTATTATATACAGTTTTCCCTTATTATTATTAACAACAACAAAGGTTATGTTTATTGGTAGTGCTACAAGCAGAATAATCTTGGAGAAATTCAACTGAACCTAATGCTAAACATCCATCAAGGAATTAGAAAAAACACAAATTGAATTAAAAGCCTGCCCTTACTTTGGGCTAAATCTATGAACTGTTTTGAGCTACTAGAAATAAATGGATTTAGTTGAATTATGTCCAAACTTAACCCATTATTAATGTAGCCCATACTAACTCATTAAAATTTGAGAAAGTTTCATAAAACACACTAATTTAGGTGTTAATTACTCAATGCAATGATAGTTTCATAATTAAATATATTTTTGAGTTTTTCTTTAGATACATTGTATTTGATAAATATATCTCACTTAAAATTGCTTCTTTCACTCGCTTTTCTCTCATTTATTCCTAACTATTTGTATCTATAATTCACAATTTTATGTATTTATGTATCAAGTATCAACTATACGCTGATGTATTCTTTATATAAAATACATCAATGTTTCATCAATTACAATCAGTTATATGTAATTGGTTATGTGCCTTGTGTCGAAAAGCTATGTATGAAGCACTGATGTATAGATAATTATAGATAATTAACAAATCAAATTTCTTTGATCACTTAAACATTTACATAAATCTGTAGTAATAAAATACTTAAATAGTTGTATGTCTTCTATTTATAATGCATTTTACATAATTTTTAAATATACAAATCATTAAAAATTTCTTTGTAATAATTTAATACCAAAAAATAATTATTATTCTTTGATGCAATTTTAATGGCATGTGTACTTCTAACCCCTTATTAGATAGTCGAATATATACATAAATCATAATAACTAACCATTATTGAAATATATAATAAAAACTTGGACTCTACATTTCATCATTTATATCACATAAATTAAAATGGAAAGAGTAACATATATTGAGTTCGTGCTGACACAGACTCTATGTCTAGTTTATTTTATAATTTTGTTCATGATTTCAACTTTAACATAAAATTAGAACTTGAAGTAATTAGTTTAGGAGTATTCTAAGTAGAATAAAGGTTTTTTTGAGTTTTTCTCCAAGTGAAATCTTCGTTCCATGTACTATTTCAACTTTCAAATATTCTTTTTCAATTTTAATACTCTTTTTTTAACTTTAATTATTCTCTCTATTTCAATTTTGTGGACCATTTGATTCGGTCCCAAAATTAATAAATAAATGAAGAATTTGAAATCTAAAATAAATTAGTTTTAGATATTTTTAAGTTAAAAATAATCTCTTTAAAATTATATATATTAACATTCTTTTTGTTATACCCTATTTTTATCGGAAACAATCTACGTCCCAAAAAAAGAGGCAAAAGTCTATGTATAGTTTATTCTTTTCAGACATGACTTGTGACACTACACTGAATATGTTATTGACATGTTTTTTTTTTTTAGAAAGAATAAAAAAAAATATAATGCAAGGAATACTTAATTTTTTCATGTTGAACATTTTTTTTTTAAAAAAAGGCCAAGACTCATTTGGTCAAGAAATACATTAGTGAATGATTTTATATTTTCTTCTTTTTACTATTTTTTTCTTTCTTATTTCCTTGGAAGAAACTAAAGTATGGGTCATATTCAACTAATTAATACATTATTCTTTTACATTAATATTATAGGACTACCTACCCTTCAAACACATTCTAGTCAGCTCCTTGCTTGTGGACTATTCTAATTAGGAGCGGAGCCATAATTTTGCTTACGAGTTCGATAAGATTCAGAAATTTTGGCTCAAATTTATATTTATAATAAACATGTATGAAATATACGTATAATAATTTTGCTTATGAATTTGATAAGATTCAAAAAATTTAGCTCAAATTTATATTTATAATAAACATGTATGGAATATACGTATAATAATTTGTCAAAAATTGATGAGTAAATCGTGATTTTAAAATTTGAAATTATCGAGTCAAAATTCTTGCTCCGCCTTTGATTTGAATACAGAAACAACCAAACGAAGTCAAAATTTCCAAAGTCAGTCACTTGGTTGGTGCAGATTCCATTTCCATCTCCACATCTTTGTTTTATACAAGCAGAGTTTCCACATTGTTTACAGCACACTAATTAATTGCCAAAAATAACGAAAGATACCTACCAATATATGCAAAAGACGGACGGAATTTAAAGAAAGAAAGAAAAGTAAAAGCCGCACATCGTATTAGAACGGGATGAGCAATATGTAAACTCGCATCCGATGTACTATATGATAAAAACGTATTGCAAAATTTGAGGGTAAGTTCTACAGAATAGTGGGTGGACTAGCATTAGTATGTAGGATAAAGTACTGACAAGTTAAGAATGTTCACGTTCAAAAGATGATTTTTTTTTTGGAGTGATTAGACATGACATGACACAACGTCAATTCAATGCGATCTAACCCTAGATAAAAAGATATGAAGGTTGAGAATTCGAATAGAAGATAAGTAGATTAGCTGAGTGTGATCGTACGTTAGGTGGGAGAGGCATGGATCTCACCTCATATATCCTATTATCTTTATTTAGTAGTAGTATTTAGTAATCGCGTAAAAACAAATTCAATGTTTTCCGTAATCTGTTGCTCCATTTAATTTTGATATATGTAGCTTAATATTTTGGTGTCATTTTTTTTTTCCTTCATGCAACCTATTTCTGAGTACTTCACTTTTTGAACCAAGGGTATAACAAAAACAATTTCTCCACTTACAATGATAAAAGTAAGATCTTATTAAATTTTATTCTTATCCTTCATAATTTCATTTGTTTAATTACGTTGAATATATTATTGTAAACAAAAGTAAAAGCCGGACGGAATTTTTCTTTCACATGTAAAAACAGAAAGAATGCTACTGATCTGTCAGTGATAAAAATTGCTTATGAACCCAACCAACTTGAATATTTTATTTGTTCGAAATTTACTGACCTAGATGATTCAATAACGTCTGTAGAAGTCGATTCTAGAAGGTTTTAACACACTATTAAACTAGACTATATTTTCATGTCTTTTTTAAGTAAAAGAGGAAGAACATTTCTCATTACCATCACACTCTTATCAGTGATTAGATTAAAATAATACTTTTAATATGGTATATTATTCTCCGATTTAGTTCAAAACCTCATAATTTTAACGAAAAGATTTCAAACAATTAATACTATCAACTAGACCGTAACTCTATATATATATGTGATATAGTATAAATTATTCATATCTTATGTTAGAAGGCAATTTAAATAAGAGGAACTTTCACATGTCATAGGGAGGAGAGAGGCAAGCAAGACTGGGAGAGAGAGGAGAGAGACGAGCGAGAGAGGGCAATTAAGAGTGGGAGAGAGGTGAATTGTATATATATCGATTAGATAATTGTATATTATACATATGTATTTGTATATATGACAAGCGAGATTGGGAGAGGGAGGAGAGAGGCGAGAGA
>NW_006238952.1:2334396-2406351 GCF_000226075.1 Solanum tuberosum
CGAGCAAGATTGGGAGAGGGAGGAGAGAGGCGAGAGATAGAATGCAGAGAGTGGGAGAGAGGTGAATTGTATATGTATATCAGTTAGATAATTGTATATTATACATATGCATTTGTATATATGGCAAGCGAGATTGGGAGAGGGAGGAGAGAGACGAGCGAGAGAGGGCAGAGAGTGGGAGAGAGGTGAATTCTATATGTATATCGGTTAGATAATTGTATATTATACATATGTATTTGCATATTCTGGCGAATTATACATATACAAACGTGACTAATTATACAAATTCGAAGTCAGCCCACGTAATTAATGTATAATGTTAGTCGCGAGTGATAATTATAACAAACTATAGCTATGATGAGTAATTAAATAGTATAAATTTGCTTAACCGCATAATTTTCCTAATAAATAATTATTGGACTAACGTGACTTGTTCGATTTTTTCTATTTAAATATGTTGACTCCATGGAGTCTTCTTCTTTTAGCCTTTTCAAGGAAACATCGTGCATAGGATTTTTTTTTTTTTTTTTTTTACAAGAGTGTGTCCAATTGCGGAGAATGGGAACTACTCCAATAAAGGGGGCGTAAACTTCAATTGCCGACATGCTTATTGGGTCGTTCCGCCAATCACTCAAGTACTATAAAAAGCCACCACACATATGTGGTGTATATAAAATGTTTGTGCTTTTATTAATTGAAGGACTCGTTTCGTTGAAAATAAATTATCTCAAAATAATTAATTTTGGATGAGTTATTTTACTTTATGTATGAGATAACTTATTTTATCACTATAACAATTAAAAATGGGATAAAATATTTTTATATTTTATAACATAATTATTATATCTTATATCTCACACCAAAAGATTTCTAAAAGTATAACGACCATGTTTTGTTAAAATTTAAAATTTTAAAGACAATTATGACGCTTTTCGTTATTAATGTGAAAAACGTATACTCCATCTATTTCAAAGAATCTCTTACTTTTATTTGTAGTCTATTAAAAAATAACTACTTTTTTTATTTGATAATTCTTTAACTTTCACCTGACATGTTTAAGATCACAAAATTAAATGATATTTTAATACAACTACCATGATTAAAAGTATTACATATTTATTTTCTAAACTTTATATCAAATAAATTGAAATCGAGGTCAAACAACCAAAAGTAAAGTTTGAGAAAGTGTGTGGAACCATAAAAGAAAAATTGCAGATAGTGATAGGTATTTTATCTCAAGCTTCAAGTCCTAAATACGAAATCACTTTAGTAAAAAGTATTTTACTTCTCAAACTAAGAGGGTATTTAGATGGACTTAAAAGTTGACCAAACCTATTTTTTAAGTCAGTTTTTTATTTCTAAAAGTTTTTGGCAATATATAAAAATAACTTAAAATAAGTAAAAAATGACTTAAAATAAGTTAGGAAATGTTTGACAAGTTAAAAAATAATTTAAATAAATTAAAAAATGACTTAAAATAAGTTAAAAATTAAAAATAGTTTTCCCTATTTTTTATTTTTTTAATTTAAAAACTATTTTTTCTAAGTTAATCCAAATGGGCTCTAAAGCTTTTTAGTATGAATACGAATTAATCGAGTGTTAGACGAAATGTAAAGCGCGTGGGCTAGCAAGCATTACACATTGCGCATTGTGGAAAAAATCAAAATGATACGAATCCGAAGATGACCTCACGTACCTGACGTCATGAAATTTGTGAATGGAGGGACGGACGCATTTATATTCTCATTCAGCAGTAGGCAGCAACCAGCCAGGGAGAAAAAATACACACAGAAAACATTGACATAACAGATCGAATACACATTATATTATATTAATGAGAGAATAAAGAGAAGTAATTGCACTAGCAGTATTGACAATTAATCAGCTAGCCGGCTTGAATGCTACTTATGGACGGAGAAAAGAAGAGGAAGAGAACAGCAATCGGCGCCGGAGATCGGAGTAAGGATGAGGTAGAAGCTACTGTGAAGGAGGAGGAGCCGCCGTCAGAGGCGGAGGTTGACGAGTTCTTCGCGATCTTACGGAGGATGCATGTGGCGGTGAAATATCTCCAGAGAAATGCTCAGATTCGGCCGGAAAACCTTAACGCATCGCCGGCCGGTGCTAACGGTGTCGCAGCTGGACGGAAGAGAGAACGGGGAATCGTGAGAAAAGGTGATTTGGACCTCAACACTCTGCCGGACGGCGGAGACTAATTAACGCAGTTTAAGCATAGGTTAATTACATAAATGCACCCTTAATTATCGTAGATTCTTAAGATTGATCTGCTGTACAGATTAATTAATTAAAGCCTTTTTTTATATATATTTCTCCGGTAAACGGTTTGCTCTTTGTGATTTTCTTTAATAAATTTAATTTATTTTATCATTAGATGTTTCATGCTTGCAGCGCATACATAATCTTTTCATACCATTTGATTTCTTTGGAATATGTTATTATAATTTATAAGTGTATAATTTTTAGATATATAAACTTTCATGTCTAAATTTAAAATCAAAAATAAAAAATTTGACTCTCGATCCAAACCGCATGACAAAGTAATATGATCAGAAATAGAGTTCTACAATAAAAACTAGAGTTGTCAATATGGGCTAGCCTACCCCATCCGGGCTAATCCATATAGGCTTTGACATTTTATGGGTCAGGCTAGGCTAGTATATTTATTAAGTTTTTTTTCAAGTATAAGTATAAATATCTAAATAGAAATATTAACCTAACTGTTTTGCAATGATCACAATAAAACACAAAAAATATGACAATATTCCAACCATAAAAATGTCAAAAATAAACTCCTTAAAAAATCATGAAACTAATGGCGTATCTAATACTTCATGAAACCTATGGCGTATCTAACACTTCATGATTATCTTCATCAAGCATATCTGAATCAACTTGTGAGAAGGTTGTCTCAACATCTTCATTTTCATATGCAATTTATATGCGGTTTCAATTAGTAAAATATTAAAAAAATAACTAAATTGAGAATTATAATATTTAAATGTACACAAAAATATATTACCAGTTTGAGAAAAACCAAGTAACCAGTTTCGAGTAGCAACAAGTGTTTGGACATTTTCATGGTGGATGCAACTTCTATACTTAGTGAATTTCCTAAAAAACTTTAAATAGATTTTGAGTTTGGATCTCTTTAATTTTAAATTTAATATTATATTACATTTTTTAATTAATTTGTATTAGCCGACGGGCCGGCCCTACCTATATTTCTCAAGCCCCACAAATCAGCAGGCTTACTCAGGCCGGGCTAAAAAGTCCTTTTTTAAAATGGGCTCCAATTTTTTTAGCCCAGCCCTATTAAATCCCGGGTTAGGCCAGGTCGCCCCAACAGACCTAGCCCATATTGACGGCTCTAATAAAAACCAACCGTGGAAATTACAAATTGAGTTCTTTTCATGTGGAATTCAATAGTTTAGAATATATATTATGAAAAGGGGTTTAAAATATAATTTAAGTAAACAGAAGAGCTTTTGGCCAAAAACATGTATAAATTATATCCAATTTAAATTACATTCTTAAATTATTATTTTTAACAAAAAGCATCCGTCAATTATTTAAAATTTGATAACTTTCATCATTTTGTTCAAATTTGTCAAAAATTAACAAATTCTTCACAAAAACATGTACGATTCACACTACTCTCAACAAAACTCCTTAAATCACCCCAATAAACCTATTATGTTCATTCTACATACATCAAAAATAATATTGTGAATTTTTTTAGCAATAACGTTTTAAATTGTCTTCCTTTTAATTAGCAATTTTGTTTTTATTTACTTTTCATTTGATTTAATATCAAAGAATTATCAGTTGAAATGTTTTCTTCTCACTGAATCTGTAAAAAGTGGTGTCGATCGGATATTTTTACTTCTAATAATGAAAAACGAAACCCATGTACTATAGATCAAAATCAGCTAAATCTTGATCACCTCAACTATCAATTTGCCCCAGAAAATTTGATATTTTGACTTTGCAAGGTGAAGATGGTATGAAATTAAACTCCAACTCCACTCAGTTGGTAAAGGAGAAGAGCAGATCATGTCTCCTCGTAGACTCACACCGTTCTAACATTGTTTTTTTTAACAGCAAACAAGAGTTTCAAAATAAAAAAAAATAAAAAAATTGGATGCTTTTTCATACATGTAATAAATTATAGATTTTTTTTTTTGAGTGTAGTATGAATTGCATATGTTTTTGTGTGGAATTCGCTAATTTTTTGACAAAATTTTATAGAGGGATAAAAGTTGTTAAGTTTTAAATATTTGGAGGATATTTTTTTGTTAAGAAGGATAATTTAAGAATGTAGTTTAAGTTGGGGTATAGTTTAAGGATGTTTTTAGCCAAAAACTCTAAACAAAATTTTATTTTATTAATTTTTATTCTTCTTTAATAATTATTTAACTCATTATTTGATTGAGTCAAAATTGTCCTTATTTTACACAAAATTTAACCGGTGACTAATAAGAACATATTTGAACTGACATGCATATATTAAGGTATGTTCATTCCAATTTACTTTCTAACTAAATATATGTAATTACTTGTGTATCTCTATTATTGATTGATAAAAGTTTTTTTAATTTTTACCCTTTTTTTTCTTGTATCTAATTTTATATATGGAAGTGGGAATTAGGAGCCAATAGTGGACAAAGTAAAGATGACTAGAAGTTTATTCTTCCAAGTTGTTGATCCCGTTGTACTAGTTTTAAAAGATTATTGTTTTTTAAACTAACCTAAACAAGTTTATTAATTCTACTAATTAATTGAAATATATATTTTTAAAAAACTTTACTTTTGAGTTTTGTGTGTATATTTAAGTTGTCTTTGTCTCAGTAGTTGTTTCAGTACTATAGCATGAGAAGAAGAATAAAAGATAGTTGAAAAAGTAGAAGGAATCTATATATTTTTTTTCATTTTCAAGTCTTACTAATCAACATATGGTAACCAATTAGTTTTGAAGACTCTATTAGTGTGAGGGATAAGAATAGATAATTGTAGGATAAAAAAAGTAGTCCTGAAATAATATTTTGATTTCTTGTTTGGTTGTCATGTTTGAAATAATTTATTACCCATTTATACATAGTGATGGAATAAATTATCTCATATATATGATGGGATAAGTTATCTCAGAATAACTAATCCAAGACAATTAATCTTGGATAACCTGTTCCCAACCAAACGAAACTTTAATACTTAATGAACCACTCTTCGTATACTCTTCCACTACCATTCTATTACCTCAAATCGTAACACTTAGGACTTTGAAAATCTGTTTATTTTGAATAATATTTTTTCTAATGAAAATGCTTTCACAAAAAGTATTTTGAAGAGTAGCATATTATGTCTGATTAATATATTTTAAAAACACTTTTATCAATAGAACAATACTTTGTGCTTGATTTATGCCTCAAAAGTGCTCTCGAGTATTTTTTTATTTTTCTAGAAACGTGATCACATTACACAGAAAATAATCCAAACATAATTATGGAATTTCTTAAACGGTGAATGCATATGTGAAATTGCAATGTATATTTCTAAGAAACGCTAATGAAATTACCTAAACGTAAAATTTTTAGTTATAAATAATTAAAGTGATTATTGACACGAGGGTAAGCACGTGGTTTGACTGTTTGACTAATTAACCTCACGTAATGTAACAAAATATTCTGCCAATAATGTTGGGAGATTTTCTATGAATTTTCTGTCCGGAAATAAGGAAAAAAGGTAAAAATAGCGAGATTTTACTTAATTATAAAAGATATAGTGGTATTTTGATTTTAGAATATATCAAAATATATTGAGTTTGTGCACATAAATGTGTATTTATTGTAGCAGGAGTGTTATACTTTATTCATGTGCATAATAATACTGAAAATACATTAAATTCTACACTTAATATACGTATCCATGCGTATACAATGTCTTTGTCTAACTATATCCGTGTGAATATCAAGTGTATCCATGCATATCTGATATAAAACTTCAAACTATTACTATGTTATTTAATTTTTTTAAAATTACTACTATTTCAGATAAATATAGGATTTTAATTTCCCACTGTTCGGTAATTTTTCCATATAGATATAATACTGGGGCTTCATTTCCTTTTTACAGTTATGGAGTGAAGTAAAAGGCCTCGGCCTTGTGAAGTTTTTTTAGGCCCATGACCATGAGGCTTATATTGTGAAGATCTAAAACTGATTTCAACCAGCCATCTTATCCCTAACTTTGTGATTTATATCTGGATCATTTATGTAACGATAAGGTTATATGTGAGTCACCTATATATCGGGGATGTATATCAGATCTAAATCGCATAACTGGGGTATATAGGCCCTTGTCCCTAAAAAAAAAAAGAATTGTCAACTGAGTTGGACACTAAAATGATAAGATAAAATAATCTCATAAAATTTCTTGAAATTATTATTTTTATCCCACCAATCAAACGATTCTAAAATTTGTCTTAGCCCAACATTTTTGTCCTCAAAAGTCAAATTTTCAAATCAGTAACTTCATTTGGTGTAGAAGCATAATTTCAACACAGCAAAATGTCTTCTCAATTTCTTATCACTTTACCTTGATTATAACATGGATCGTTTTAAGTCGTCAATTATTTATTCAAAAAAAAATATTTAAAGTATGTAGCAGTAAGTGTTGATTAAAGAGACGTAGTGGGATGGGTGCTTTAATTTCTTTAATGGAATAATATAATCATAATAATAATAACGTGGATGTACCATGTTTTATATTTGAATAAAATCTGTTGACTCATCGAGTCTTTGTCTTTATTTTTTTCCCGAGAATATCGGTCATTTGTTAATATTGAAGAAAAATAAAAAAAATAAAAAGAAGTGCGACCACTGAAAAATAATAAAACAAGCCCGAATTAAAGGAGCGTAAAGTTCAATCGAGTAGAAATATAAACAATTGAACATGTATTTTGATAATAAATTATAAGTACAAAATACTCTATCGATTAATCGTTAAATATTGATATTTGATTTGACATACTTCTTAAAAAATAATAAGTAAAGTCCCCACTATATACATATATAGACTTAGTCAATGACACACGTCCTTGGGGCCAATGAACCTTACTACGGGTCGACAACCAGACAACGTGTGCATGCATCACTTCTAACACAAACTTTGAACCCAACACGATGTGCGGGGCATACTAGACACAACACAACATGCGTTGCTCTTCCGATCATTGAATCTTACCTCTAAATTGAGCCATTTTCAAAGTGGACAAGCTACTAAACATAAAAGACAACTCTTTCCTAGGCTCTCATTGATGTCTCCGAACTTCTTGATTTTGAACTGATTTTCTTTTGGAGTATGAACAAAATACACTTTTTATAGGGATTCCATCGATTCTTATTATCAACTAATATGTGCAATTGTCGCTCACATGAAACCTTTGTTCTTTTTGACATTTAAAGTTCTCATTCAAAGTATTTGTTACTATCACCAAACTTCGCATTGACCGTCGCTTCGCATATCCGTGTATATAGTTATGTAGAGATATTACAATTTGCTAAATATTTGACGAAAATAAAAAAGTGTTCACATTTGATAAACTTTAAAAGCATACTATTTTAATCCAATATGAAAACATAAGGGACTAATTTTGTCATTCTCTCCAAGTTAATGTACCAAAAAGGAGCTGTTGTGTGACGCGCAGAAGGAAGCGCGTGGATGAACTTTACAAGTTGCGCATTGTTGAAGCATCAAAAAATCAAAATCAAAATCAAAATGATAATGCCCATTTACCATGAGATCATATTCCTGACATCAGCAAATTTGTGAATCGGTGGAACGCATTAATAATTAATCAACAACCATATATGGAGAATAGACTTCATAGACAATTCTAGAGAGGAGAGAATAAAATTAACGACAACGGCGAGGCTACACTGATGGACCGGCACAAGAAGCGGAAGAGAACAGAGAACGGCGTCGATCGGAGCAGGCATGAGAGAGAAAGCTCTGTGAAGGAGAACACCGCAGTATCGAAGCCGCCGCCGCCATCGGAGGCGGAGGTTAACGAGTTCTTCGCTATCTTACGGAGGATGAACGTAGCAGTGAAATATCTTCAGAAAAATGCTCAGATCGATGAAGTAGAAGGTAGCCATAAGAGAGTTGATTTGGATCTGAATACTCTGCCGGAAAGTGGAGATTAACGCCGACGAAGCTCCTAAGTGACCGAATTTTAGACGGTGACGGTCCGTCTTGTACTCTGTACAGGTTAAGTACTTGCTCTTTATAACTGACAACGAATTTGCAATCGCTTTTTTGGAGAATTATAGCGGCTACTATTTTGTTAGGTTTTTAACTTTGTAACAAAAAACTCCAACATGTTTAAATTTGCATCAATAAATTATCTTTAGTATTTTACTTATATAATAATAAATAAATAAATAAATAAATAAAAATATATATAATTACCGTCAAACGAACAGATTGGGATATTATGCTCTAATTTTATTTTTTAATTCATAAGTGTAACCAGATTTAATACTTCAAAAATTTTACTTAATTTAATCCATTCTTGTCACTCTACTTGGCTATTTAGCAATTTTCTGTCAAGTAATGTTTAGCAATTTCATTTGTATATTTTATAAATTAAAATTGTTTTTTTCAACTACGCACAAGATATATTAAGAAATTGAATACAAAATGGTAGAATTAGATTCATAATACTAAGAAATAATTAAATATAAATTCCCTGTGCAAGAATAAATTGTATAGTTATAAAATTGGGGAATAAGGCATAACACTCATTGCTCTTTTTAAAATTTTGTTTCTTGAATAAATTAGGCTAAACTTTTTGACTTTTAACACATGTTAGCTTGGGAAGAAGAGTAAGGAAAGTGATATGCAGCGAAAAGGAAATGAAAATAATTATCCTTGTCCATTTATTTAGACTTAGCGAAAAGAAAAAAGATTATATATGTTCTAATCAATCATGTTAAAATGTTTACATTTTTTTTTATCAAACAAATAGAAAATAACAGCTAACTTATAAAATTAATTGAGATACACGCAAGTAAGTTTGAATACTATAATTATTTCAATTTGTTTGTCCCAGTTTTCTTTATAGTTTATTTAAAAAAGAAGTTCCTTTTTTGATAATTTTATAATCTCAATTTTTCATTTAAAATGATAAGATTAAAGAGGTAAAAAGGAACGTGATACATATGCACATCAAGAGTCAGACCATGGCAAATCACACTTCAACAACTCAATGTTTATTACTTTAGTTTCTGATTATTAGATACATATATCAAACTTTTGGTTATGAATGAAAATTTGCAGTTTAACAAGAAAAAAAGAAAGACATATCATCTTTAATTTAAGACCTTAAAGTTTAATATATATATAACCTTTTTGACACTCCGTGTCAGATTAAAACTTGACAAAAATTTAACTGAAGAATTTGAGCAAATAACCAAGCAGAGGTGCGAAGCAATTGAGATGCATATAGAATAGATGGTAGTGTTTAGAGTTTACTTTTACCAAATAAATTAGGCTCAAAAGATGGGCCCCTCTAAGGCCCAAGCCCATGAGCACACATGACCAATTGAATTAGTGGGTTGTATTGCAGGGAGTCTATGTCTAGTTCCAGTCCCTGTCCATTAGCCCAGTTAACCGATGTATGGTACATTTTGGGGGTCATTGACACAAATATCCTATTTTGGGGTAAGTGTTTAATTTTTCCCTTTCAAATTTGTGGTGTTTAGTTGTTTACCAGCTAATTCGATTCGATTTTGTTTTGTTCACACATAGCTTTCGATAGAAAAAGGCGGAAGTAAAAGCGGGTCATAGTCTATATTTCAGAAAAATATCTTGTAATAACAAAACTATCTGTGGAGTCTCTATAGACTAGAGTGAGCAACAACTAACTTCAGCCTTAAGGTGTTGAAATATCCAATGAAAGAAATATTCAATGGAACTATCTATAGCTATGGAACGCAATTACCCAAACTATTATTATAAAGTCTTATTATTTTTGTTATTTTTGAAATTTTTCTCTAAAATTTACTTATAATCTTCCTTTCGATTCTGTAATTTTTTTTCTTTCAAATTTAACAAATAAAACTTAAGGTATTATCATACAGTTTCATAACAATAACTAGTTTTGAAAGACAAGGCCAAAAAATGATGCATGAGAGACGTTTCTACTAAAACAATCACAATTTGGAAAATGACATTTTTCCAACTAATTTAAGAGTCACAAACTTGGAAAAATGGACACCAACTATTTTTTACCATATATTATTCCTTCTTGCCTTAAATTATTGAGGTAATAAAAAATCACTAGAATTAGAAGAGTTCCGAAATAGGAGCAAACTTCAAATGTTGCTATCTATAAGTTTCAATCATATCGCAAACAGGGGCGTAGTCGTCATTCGATTTTGGAGAGAACTCACTAATTTTGAATCAAATCTTATATTTTTATATCAATTTCATCTAATATGTAAAAAATAATATATATCAACAATCTAACTAACATAAATAATTGCACTTCATTATTTATAATTTAAATATCATGAAGGATAAAAGAGGAAAATTTAAAGGTGGACGAACAAACAAAAATAGTAGATATTTAAATGGTGGGCCGTCGCTGCCCATCAAGGATCATAGCATGGCCCTAATGATAATGACATCCACCACAGACAATTTGACCCATAATTTCTTACATTTTTTTGTAAGAGAATTTAACTTGTGTAAATAATTTAAATTTTTTTTGTATATCTATATTCAAAAATATGATGTCCAGACATTTTGTATGAAGTTACAATTATATGTAGTTGACTTCAACCACTTTTATTTGTTTGAAGTTTAATCGTTTTTATCTGACTTAAGTCATTTTATTTGAGCTTCAATTATATGGGTGTTTGCTATTATATCGAACTCTCAGTCTGCTCTCACATGATAGCGATCCAACTAAACATTTTGATTAAACTTTGTTCATTGTAGCAATGTATGAATTTTCAATAGAAATTACTAAACTCGAGTCATATGAAATTTATGATATGAGGTCTGAATTTAAAATTCATCAAGACTATAAATTCTACTATTGTACGTTATAAATTGTCTTGAAGTAAGATACATATAAGAAAAAAATTAAAAGACAGCCACAATTTAACGACGAATTCAAAATCGGGTAAAACTTTATATATGTTGTTTGAAGTTTGGATTTTGTCAAAACTAGTTTCAACTATTGCATGTCAAAAAATGTCTCGAAGTAAAATATATGCAAAACAAATAATTAAAAATAAACACAAATTAAGTGATGCTTGGCCATATTTCATTGTTAAATTTGAAAAAAAAAATATTTTCAAAATAAAAAATAATATTTAAAAATTGAGATTGTGTTTGATCATGTTCTTTTATTTGTTTTTTTTTTTTTTTGTATGCGTGTATGTCTTGTCATGCCTCAATAGTCAGAGATACGTTATCATCTTTTATTTGCCCGTTGCTATGATTAAAAGTCCAAAATCCAAATAGCTTTTGGCAAGTCATAGATATATTGATTTCTGTAATACTATAGAATATAATATCATGATGTTGATTAATTCGATTACTATACACCTCAAGAGCCACATTAAACATTATTATTGGATAAGCTTTTTTTTAGTAAAAATTAGGCAAATGACATAATATAAGAAATAAATTACTTCCTTTCCCTACTCTTTCATTAATTACCAAAAATCCCTTTTTTTAGTGTTTTTTCGGATACATAATTATAGCAGCGCGGATACTTTAATTAATAGTGCGGATACTTTAATTAATAACGGGATACTTTAATTTATAACGGGCGGATACTTAAATTAATGGGCGGATGCATAATATAGCAGCACGGATACTTTAATTAATAACGGGCGGATACTTAATCTAATAAAGTATCCAGTTAAGTTGAATTGGGGGGAAATAAGGAATTTTTGTATTTTAGTAAAAGAGTAGGGAAATATTGAGAATAGGTAAAAAAGTGTTGTGTATTTAAGTAATTTTTCTTTTGTTTTACTTTTTGAAAAATAGAGAGGTAATTAGGAGGAGGAGCTAACCAGATGTAGATACATTATCTTAATTAATTTGGGATAAGATCTTCATTATTAGTACATTATAATAATACTATCTTTCCTTGTGATGTCTATTGAAAGGGTTACTCAGTAAAAAGTAGGTTAATTGCGAAACCTAATCATTTATCGTAATGATCTTGCGTTAATCCATCCGTTAACTAAAAGTATTGTATCAGTAGGTATCATTTAATTTTGACTGATCTCAAGGCAATGATAGATGGAAAAACTACTAAATTACACAAACATACCTAGTATTTACTTATTTTTCTTTAGTTTGAAATAGTTATATATTCTTTCATTAATTAATGTTTTTATATCAGATTTCAAGTCAAATACACATGAATACATATATTTTTGCTACTAGTTACACTCTGAAACATAGATATGTAGGAATAGAGGAGGCGAGAGAGAGGAAAAGACTCTAGCAAGATAGTAGATATGTAGGAATAGAGGAGGCGAGAGAGGAAAAGACTCTAGCAAGATAGGAACAAGGCGAGCGGAAAGAAAAGAAGAGGTGAGCGAAAAAGAAAGAGAGACGAACGAGATTTTTATTTTTAAAACGCCATTTTCTTCTATTCAAACTTTAGAGGACCAGATAATATTTTACTTTATCTGAATAACAATGGTCAGACATGAATATTTCAAATTCAAGTATTTTAACTTTGAAAAATGACTTATATTTTATAACTCCCTTTACTTGTTGGAAATTTTTATTTTTATTTTTAGCCTAATTTTTCATTTTATAAAAGTAAGTCCATCTTTTATTTATTTATATGAGATGAGCCACCAACCAGAATAAATACCCAACTACCATAACTACCCTATCTTTTTGGATAAATACCCCCTGGGTTGAGGTATTGTTTCGTTCCTATCTAAATATTTTAGAACAAAAAAATTATTTCGATAACACTAAAGTAACATGCAGAAGTTTATATATAAAAAAATATTCACATAGAAATATAATTTATTTCTCCATTATTAATTCTCCTATCAACTATCAAGTCATCCAACTTTCAAAACATACATTAATTTATTTTTGTAACCATATTATTAACGGTCCAACAATTATTATAAGAAAAAGTGATAAAGAAAAACATTAGAAATTTGCAGCATCCTAGATATAGATCGTCGGTGGAATGGCATCGACAATAATACTCCTTTCATGTCAATTATTTCTACTTTTATATACTATTTTTAAAAAATATTTTAATTATTATTTATAATGACTTATGATGTTTTTATGTGGATTTTATCAAAAAGAATTCTTTAAAAAAAACTAATTCTGAATTTAGAGTTAATTTATTTTTAAAAATTTACCTCTCAAAATTATAATAATGAGATAAACAGTGAGTTCCTGGGTAATGGAGCCACATAAGCTTTTGTCGGTGGAGTTCAAAATTGGGCCAATGTATGCACCCTTTCTCACTTATTTTGATGCCATTTTCTTTAAAATAGAGTTCTCGTGAGTCATGATTCTCAATTGCTCTTTTCTTTTTTTTTTCTTTTGGTATTTGATATCTGTAATGAGATTTAATAGAACACAAATTCATGTATCGTGAGATTTTATTTTGGAGGTGACCTAGAATT
Organism: Solanum tuberosum; assembly: GCF_000226075.1. Classification (NCBI taxonomy): domain Eukaryota; kingdom Viridiplantae; phylum Streptophyta; class Magnoliopsida; order Solanales; family Solanaceae; genus Solanum; species Solanum tuberosum. The sequence continues at coordinate 2,348,106 of NW_006238952.1, forward strand.
TTTTTCATGTCGTAGAGATTTTAACTTGAAATTTTTGATTAAGAATAAATGAATTACAATTATTTTGTCACATCCTATGATCAGGGACGTGGCTACCCTATAGTGATGGTGTCCAATTCAGAAAATAATATCGTATATATAAGTAAAATGATATACAAAATAGAAAATAACATATTTTAGACATTTTGAATAAAACATGATGTTGTAGCCCAACAGTTTTAGATGCCTTGAAAGAGCCCTAAGTGTTCATGTGTTTCAATCTCACCAATAACAATTTTTTTCCTCATCTTTTTTAAACATCATTTGTGAAATTTCTAGCTATGTCTCTGCCTATATTAATATCTTATTTGCTTTTACAGAGTACCTTGCACCTGTGAATTACTGCACTCGAGTAGGATCCCTTAATTAAATGAAAGTAGTTGTCTGTGATATTTCTTTAAAAATCAGCCGTTGTACTTTTTTGGTCTAAAAAAGAATAGCCTAATTTGATTTGATATGAAATTTTAAAAAATAAATCAGATTTTTTAATTTTGTGATTCTAAATCAAAATTACATCAAATGTATTAAAATATTTTTTAATTGTGTGAATTTAAACATGTTATGAAAAAATATTAAAATTAAAATGTTATAAAAAAAAACGATAATCATTCTCTTTTAAATTGATTAAAGCAAAAGTGGGTCTTTTTTTAATTTAATGGAGTGAGTAGTACTTCTTTTGTTTTTTGCTTTTTCCTTAACCTTTGTTTGTTGCGTATGTATTTAATACTTATCATTTTTTGCATCATACGACGTGTTTTGTGGGTAATCACTGAAATTCATTCAAATGTATCAACGGCTAAACTTAATCGTGATGAAAATAAAAGGTTTTAAAAGGCTAAAAATTCCGTGAGTGGAGTTATTATTTAGAGTAGAAATTTGGATTCTCATTTAACTTTGAAAAACTAGCCATTAAAGTCATTATTATTTTGAGAAATATAATTTTTGATGTCTATTAGTGGATGTGACAGCTATAAATATTTAAAAATAAATAAATTAATGTTTAATCGTTGAGTTTCCAGACATTTTTTTATTTTCTTGTTCTTTAATTTCTTTTTCTTTAATTTTTTATTATTCAAATTTAATAAAATGTTGTCTCGAGTTTGAATATGCACTGCACTACATATTTAACTCGAAGTATATTTGCTTTTGCAAAGTCGAGGGTATATATATTGGTGCAAAATTAAAGTGAAGACGTTGAAGTTTGACTATTTTATCTTACTCGGAATATCTTTTTTTGGTCATTGTTATATGTATAATTAGGGGTGTTCATGGGTCGATTTGGATCGGTAATTGGTTAAAATTAAAATCAAATCAATTTAATCGGTTTTAAAATTATCAAAATCAAACCAAACCAAATATAATATACATTTATCGATTTGGTGGTTATCGATTTCGGTTTGTTTGGTTCGGTTATTCGGTTATTAACCATAACACAAAAATAAAAGAAACAATTCAATTCAAAAATGTGAAAAAAAGAGATAACAATTCATTCAAAACGAAAAATGTTAAAAATGACTTAAATTATTGAACTTTCGATCACTAAATTTACTATCAATGAAACTTTAAAATTCACTATATTGACCTAGAAGGAAGAGACAATAACATCATAGACACTCGTATACATTAAATCAATAAGATAAATGTTTCATTTTGGACATTTTTGCTTTCAATAAGTAAATTATAAAGAATTTTTAATGAAAATATGTACAAGATCTTTAAAATTGTTTATAAAAGCAACATATTAAGTATGTATATTAATAAAATATATGTATATAATTCATCGGTTTGGTTCGGTTATTTCTTCGGTTTTTTCGAATAAAACCATAATCAAACCAAATACTATCGGTTTTCAAAAATCTAAAACCAAACTCAAATAAAATTGATTTTATTTTATCGATTTGGTTCAGTTTTTCGATTTTGATCGGTTTTTTTCCAGACCGTGAACACCCTTATGTATAATATTCAATACAATATAATTGAAACGTGTTTTGAAAAGTGAACAAATTATTATTAGGAATTTATTATATCATAAAATATCAAAATTGATCTTAAAAATATTAAATCATACCAAATTAATTTAACACGATAAAATTATAAAATATTTTTAATGATCAAAAATCAAAGTTTCACAGGATACGTATCTTCTAAAATATTTCTTAATCAAGAGAGTGACAAACTCTGCAAGCATTACCACAAACTCAAACCATACAAGATTTGACTTATTAATCAATCCACAACTTGCTAGCGATTTTCCACCCTTCGATTGTTGCGTCCTACTCTTTCATTAGGTTCCAAAAAATGAGAAAATATAAGAAGTAAGGGGTCGTTTTGTGGTCAGTTAGAGTTCTACAGATATTAATATTACAAAAATTAATTTTACAAATTTAGTTATTCAATCCTCTGTTTTATATAGAATTATAAAAAGATTCTCTAATAACTTATAAATATATTAGTTATGCAAAAATAAAATAAAATTATTAACCAAAATCGTATTTAATGTTTCGAATTATATATATTACGAGCAGAAGTGAACCGAGGAATTGAAGACTTCGGATGCACCAATATTACTTTAGCTCAAATATGAGCTCTAAGCTTAAAATAAAACAATAAAAAAAAAGGGTTTTAGCTGGATTTGAACCCTTGACTCAAAGGTGGTTTCTCTAGTTTGTACCAACAACACAAGGATACTCTTATGCTTCTCGCGTGTGCACTTTTACTATATCCAAATTTTTTTCGATTTCTCAAAAATAAATATGCATATATATACATATGATTTTTTTTCAAAATTAGCGAGTGCACGTGTACCCCTCCTTAAGTTATGGGTCTACCTCTTATTACACATTAAATATGATATTAATTTTAAAAAAATTAATACATCAATAAATTTCTTAACCAAACAAGCTCTAAGAATTCATATTCTAAGAATTGCTTACGTAATTAGTTAAACTTCACAGCCTCGTTAAGTATTTTTAGCTAAGAGCTTACGTTAGCTTATTCATTCACCAAGAATTAATTTTTTAGTTTATAATTTATATCAAAACAGAGTGTATATATAAACAAATAAAAGGTTGTTGAGGACCATGGATTCTTGCATACTTGTAATTTCTATCGTGCGCGTCTTGTTCTCTAAGTCTAAATTTAAAATAAATAAATACTAATCACTTTTGTCTCATTTGAATTCACTTATGCAAAAGACCAAATCAATGGGGGTTAAGGTGGGGTGGGAGTTGGAGGGTAGCAGGTGGGGATTTGGGCCGTGGATCGGTGGACGGATGAAAGGAGATAATAAATTTGAAATATTGAAATTCTCTTTCTAGTTTGTTGGGAGGTTATTTTTTATTTTTACGAGTGTTTTTATTTTTAGAAAAGGTATTTTTCAATGAAATAAAAAAAATTAAAAAAATAGTTTTAACAAATATTTTCCTCTGTATAAATACGCCCTCAATTAATTCTATAGGCCTCATTTAGGATTTAACTACCCAACACTAACTTTTTTTGTAATTAATGATATTTTGTTTATCTAGTTTTTTTTTTAAAAAAATTGTTCATGCAACCTATTTACCATAATGCAAAAAGAATGTATATAATTTTAACTAGTTTAATTGCTAAAAAAGGCGAAACCAATCAAAACATTATTCTTTTTACATTAATTTAACAATAAAAGAATTACTACAATTAAATTAAAATATGGGAGGTTAATGTCATGTTTACTTAAAAGGAAGTATTTTTCGTCGATTTGTACTTGTTATATTTGGATTTGATATACCTATTAAAAAATAATGTTTGGCATACTTATTAAATTTCAGGATAATTTTGAAAAAACTATTGATACATCTTTAAATTTTGAAAAATATAATTTGTTTTAAATTAAAATATAAAATAAATGTCAAAAATTCATTTGTTTTGAATAGGAGAGAGAGAGAGTAGTGTGTCAGCATTAATGCATGTGATTAAGGTAACAACTACTAATAAGAAATGGAAAAATATTATCAACACCGGATGTATACACCAAACTAATGCAATTTTTATTAATATGTGATTTAATAAAATAAAATAAAATAAATATTAATTAATTAAAATTAAGTAAAATGAACTATAAATTTAAACACCTGACATACATATATTAAATTGGTGTATATATTCTATGCCGATAAATTTTACGCAATAAGAAATGAATGGGTCCTCCCGTCAACTCACAATTAAAGGTTCCATATTTTGTGGTAACAACTAACACGGCATCCATACTTTTTGCGTATTTCCGGTTAGGTAAGGTTAATAAGGTATTCCAACTCCATTTTCGGTGAAAATTATATTCTCTCCGTTTTATTTTATGCTACATGTATATATTTTTTAGTTTGTCTCAAAGAAATATTATATCAATCAAATCGTTCCTATTTACATTTTTTTTTATTAAAATAAATGTTCTTAATATTTGTTATTTCAAAAAATCAATATATAAATGAAATTATTTTTTATATTTTATTCATGAGTATTATTAGCTTTGAAAATATGTCTTCGATCAATATAGGAAAACAAGTAATTAATTAATATTCATTGGTCAAATTAATTAATCAAAATAAGTAAATTCATGTTCATTTATTGAAAAAATCTTTTCAAAAGAAATTTAAATAAGGATACAATAGTTAACTTTGTTTTGTAAAGAATATGAAATATTAAATGGTGACAACTAAGTAGAAACAGAGGGAGTACAATGATTAAAAATAATTGTAATTTTATTTTATCCGCAAAATAATAATTTACAACTACAGAAATATCTAAAAATTATTTTGAACTATAAATTTCAAAAAATAATAATTCCCCTTAAACCAAAACTAGTCAAATATGCAAATAGTGTCGCATGAAACAATTTAATTTTTTTTATGTATTTGCTTATTTATTTTGAACTCCTTTAAAAAAAATCTAGGTTCCTCCAATGCCAAATCCGAAGCATATAATATTAGCCACGTTCAGCCTTAGTTTTTTAGAAATTAAGAGTAACGTGTGGGGTACTTTTGTAATTTGGAAAAACGGTTGGTCATTAAAGAAAATTAGAGTAACGTCTAGGACACTCTAGTAATTTGGCAGTTGAAGTAGAAAAATCTGGTTGGTCACGAAAGAAAATATAGGGTAAAGTGTAGGGTAATAATGGAATTTTAAAGTGGAGTAGAAAAAGGAGTTGGTGATTAAAGAAATTTAGAATAACTTGTGGGGATAGTAATGTAATTTGAGAAAGAAAATATCTAAAGGTGATATTCCAGATCGCATCACAGGCCATTGGGGGACCCACTATACAGAACACGTGACATCAACTGACAAGCCAATACTCATCATCTACACGTGTTACTTATGTGGTATCATCTGATTTGCTGTGGTGTTTAAGAAAAAAAATTAAAATTTGTGGTTTAAGATAATTTAAAATATTTATTTGGTTATAAATTAATAAAAAAGAATTTTAAAGTTAAGTAATTATTAACTTTAACAATTAACATATTTTTTATGAGAATTGCTTTTCTTTTGCTTGGATTTGATCCACTTGGCCGAAGGTTTTTTGAAAACCGTTTTCTATTTTATGAGGTAATGATAAAGTTTTCATATATTCTACTCTTCTTTCAGATTCACTTGATGAAATTTCACTAAATATATTATTGTTGACATTCATTTTTAAATAAACTAAAAAAAAAGAAAGAATGTCATATAAAATAAAATAGAGAAAATATAATTTAGACTATAATAATAATAATAAAAGACGAGGATATAGGTGGGGATAGAAACTACAAGAGTAAATTTTGAAAAAGTGTTTACTTCTAAACCAAACACACCCTTATTTTATATTTATATACCCACGGGAGGTGATGGTGGGAAATTTGCTTTTCTTTCTTCGTTCTTTTTTTTCACTAGAATCTAGATATATTTGTGTTTAAACATCTTATAAATCATAAAAGATTTATGTTTTAACGCAAAAATTAGCATGTACTAATACATGTAAAAAAACAATTAAATTCATAAATTTGTACTTTATGAGCTTAAAACGTCAAAGTAAATGACATTAGTCATGGCGATAACGACAATATTTTGTTTTAAAACACAAAATTTAAGCCGATTGAAGTTTGTCAATATTATTATGTATTAATACACATCAAAAATATCAATTTCATGACTTTCTAACGTCAAACTAAACGACATTAGTCGTTGCAAAGCGATGAATATTGATCACCATACTATTTGTGAAAGAACCCAGCAATTTCATTTTTAGTAGAGATAATAAATAAATGTATTATTTAACTGTCTCAACTAAAATTTTAATAATGCATGTCCTACCTGAAATAATACATACAAAACACACTAAAAGACGCTAATTGTCACATAAGAGACACGGTTTTAAATATTTTAAATAATAAAAAATGAAAAATATAAAGAAAATATTTTTCTCCACACAAAACAGAGTCTTAATAGTGTTAATTAACTCTAGGGAAAAAAAATTAATTTCCTTTTGGAAAAGTTATCTGGATTCATACCATATTTTTTTATTTCTCCTTATAATTTAAAATAATTACATATCATCTCATTAATTAATAATTTCATATCAAATTTTAAATTACATTCACCTATATATATATTTTTTCTAATCAAATATATTAAAATTGAAAAACAAAACTATCTAGATCCCAAATACTTACTTATCATGTTTACCGCCAACTAACAAACGTCAACGCTTTAAATTAGTTTGAACATATTCTTTTTACAGGCCTTTTAATATTAGTAGTAATTATCAATAGATAATTTCGATTACTTTATTTGCATTTAAATAGTAATAATAACAATAATAAGGGATAGCAAATTTAAGTCCAATCAATCCAATTTATTTAAGTTTTGGCGTATTATAAACTCAATACGTTCTAACCTATTAAAAATTAGGTTGAATGTAACTTAAATTACTTTACGAAATTTTGTCAAAATATTTTTAAAAGTAAATTAAGTTATATATAAGAAAAAATTATCTAAATATACTATACAAAACTCATTTTACAATATTCTCTAAAATTTCCTATCATCTGAAAAAATTACAAAAATCCCTATTTTACGGGATGTATTAGTCGGATACATCCATTTATGTGATGTACCGTGACGTACGGGATGTATCAGGGCGTTACTTTATGCGATGTAATGGTCGGATACGTCACTTTACGCAATGAATCAAAAGATTTCGTGATGTATCCAAAATCGCCATGTGATGTATTAGGACATTGAAGAATGCATTCAAAATCGGAACGCAATGTATTGGGACATTTTGGGATATATTCGAATTCTACTAAATTTAAAAAATCTTTATAATTTGAAAAAGAATAGAAATATAATGTAATTAGTTCTTAACACTATTGAATTTGTGTAATATCTATAATATATAACTACAATAAATGAAAAGATTATCTTATTAGGTACTAACATATTATAAAAGATAAAAAAAAACAATTAAACATTATAAAAATTGAACAGGATTGGGTTTTGACCAGTGCTATAATTTATTATTTGATCCGTTTTGATCCAAATAAATTTAAATTGAATTGAGTCTTAACGCATTTTGTTATTTTGACCCATTATAACCCATTTCAATTTGACCCAACACACTCAATTGTCACCCCTAATCCACAAGTACAATTAGAAGAAAAATCGTAAAAAAAACATTCATCATGTATTATTTAAATCGGAAAAAAAATATCGATAATAAGAGATAATGGATTAGTATCTCACTCTATTGAACAAGACATAAAAACAAATGTTCCATCAAGAAAATGAGTAATCTAATATTATTTTGTAATATGATATGCAGCATTATTATCTTTTACTATTCTTTTCTTTATTTGTATTGTATATGTATATTATATGTATCTATTTTAATAAAATTATGTTTTATAGTAATAATCACATGTAATTAGAAATAAAAAAGTAGGAAGCTTTTTAGGTGAAAGAAAAAGAGAAAGAAGCTTTTAAAAAGCAGTAATATATATCTCATGTCATAGAGAAGGTGATGGCAGCGGCTACTAGGCCACGTGGTGGATCAATAGTGAATACGTGGCGCCATGCATGAACCTCAAAGGTTGATCCCATTTCTCCTCTACCCACCTCTCTACAACTCTACGCCGTCCGTGAATTCGGCGATTCAACGAGGCGGCGTATTCCATCAAGGAGTAGCTTTTAGTTTCTACACTAACTTAATGAACAAAAGACGTTTTTGGTGGATATTTCTTCCTCGTAATTATAATCAGTTGCGTAGCCAGAAAGTTCACGAATGGTGTTCAAGAATTGTACGAGTATATATATATATATATATTGGATAAATGAGTGTACTAGAAATTTTAAAATTAAACTAAGTAATATACATGAAAATTTTAAAATTAAACTATGTAATATACATGAAAAAAATTGAAAAAAGAGGCTTAAAACTACGTAATATACATGAAAAAATTTGAAAAAAAGAGGCTTAAAACTACGTAATATACATGAAATTTTTTGAAAAAAAGAGTCTTAAAACTACTTTTTTTGATGACAAGGGAAATCCGCAGCCGCAACCCTTTCGGTGCGCACAGGATAAAAGAAGGCTTAAAACTACTTCTAGCGAGATTTGAACTCACTAAGGCTTAAAAGTTTGGCTCTTTCAAGGCACCTAAAATTACTAGACTACAACACATTGTTGTCTTAAGGGTGTCCAGAATACTTTATTTAACCACTTTCTATATCGTTTTTCGTTAATATACGATATAATTTTTCGACAAAGAATGTCCAATTGGACACCCTAACACTAATGTAGCTACGCCCCTGATTATAATGTACAACATCACTATATTAAAATATCCTCACATTTCCTGAAATATATTAAAAGCCTACCTTTATTTTACATTAAAAATCATTTCAATCGAAATCAAAATAAAAATTATCCATACATTTAAGGATCATTTTGATCATTTTCTCTTTTTAACCACCAACAACCATGATTAATCATTAATGTTATTTACTATACTACTTTCTTTTTCCTAATTTATATAACAAATTTCAAATTTCAAAATTATAATAAATCTATTTTTGGCAGTAAAATTTTCATATTTAAAAAATATTTTGAATTGTCAATAATTGACAATTATAATACTTTCTTAGTTTACCAATATAATATTTTCATTTTAAAATATTGAAGATCCCATAAGCAAATTATCAGTTAAACTTAAACTGTATGATTCTTGAAAAACTAAATTTATCATATAAATTGAAACGAAAAAAAGTATAAGATACTATGACAACCAATGTTGTTAATCAATATTATCACAAATCAACACACATAATCACCATCATTAATCAACGCACACAATTATCATCGATGCTATCACCGTCAATAATCATAAAATTTTCATTGACATTATTTGAGATCGACTTAATATTTTATTTAAATTTAATTTTTACTATTTTTTAGATAATGACACAAGTTATACATTTAAATGTTGAGAAAATAAATAATCTCAACTAAAATAATTTAAATTTTAATACACATCTTAATAGTTAAATATATATCCAAATATTTTAATTTAATAGAAACAACTTAGTCCTAAGCTCTCGAAAATTATCCTAGATCCACTCTTGATTGAATAACAAGTTTTGAGGTAGTTGTCATGGGCTCATGGCAAAGGGAAATAAGTGTTAGAATTTTGTCTTGATTTTTTTCTTATTTGAACTTTTATTTTTTTTAAAAAAATAATTAAAGTATTATCATAAATGCTAAAAAAAAATTGAAAGAAAAATATAATTTTTTTTCATATTTTTTTTATTCTTTCTTTAGAGAAAAATTTGGATATCTTGAAATTGAAGACTTCTATTCTCATAGCATAACACAATAAAATCCACAATATACACATTTAAGTATTTAGTTTATAGAGATATTTATTATCTCAATAGTTTTAATATTTTTCTTTTATATTAATTTTCATATAATAATATTATATTTTTAGTATAACTTTTTGTTATCTAATTTATTATGTCTATAATTAATAATTATAAACTTGCGCATTATACTCTAATCACTTTCGAACCAAATAATAAGGACATGGTAATAGCATGGGGCCCATTTGTTAGATTACTGGAAAGAGTGGGGCACCGCACCATAAATAGAATTTATTTACCCTTTAGAAAATAGGGTAGGAATTTTCCAGTGGGACCACGATTTACTAGCTCACTGAGACATGACACGTTGCTCAACTGAAATTTCAAATTGTACCGTTTTATTTTGTTTCGTACACCCTAGAATTAGAAAAGAAAGTCTTTACTTCTACTCTAAGCTTCAAAATTTCATCAATAATTTCAGTATTACGTCATCCCTCTTTTTTCTGTTCTATAGTTTCGGTGGAAAACTGGAAATGCCATGGAAATTTCCTGTTTGTTAAATTGAAGGAAAATGATTACTTCAACTCTTCTATATTTACAGTTTAATTAATTTTGTAATATTGGATATGAAAATAATTTTATCAGTGGATTCAATATTTTCACAGCAAAATTTATGAAGTAATTACAAATATTTATCAAATAATATATATAAACATAAATTTGTTTAATAGAAATTTCACAATAAAAGGGTATCATTATTCTGTCACTGGTTATCATATTGGGTGTGTTAGACAGGAAGGAACAATTTTCTCAAATATTTTCTTTAAAAAAATCAGTTCTAACAAAAATGTAAATAACAAATTGCACTATAACTAATAACAAAAATACCAAATACGAACAAATTGCACAAAAATACTTCAAAGCTATCGTACCCACCATCCAATACCCCTACATCTACATCTCTATCCTCACTTTTCCTCTTTATTTAAAATATATATTAATATAAATAAATTGAATTCTTTCTTTATATTGCTGATACCAAACCACGAACGGATAACTTGGTCGAAGCAATTTCGACCTTGTCAAAGATTCTTTTCCTCTTATCTCACCAAAGGTCAAGGTTCGTATAAGGACTATTAAAAGTCGTTACGCTAAATGAAATTATTCAATACTTGGAATATCTTTTTGGTGTTCAAGTGCTGAAGACATCTAAATTCCAAGCTTTAGAATAACATGAATAGTAAAGCATTTATCAAAACTTGAGAATCTAAGTATCACTTTTCTTTTTTCCTATCATTCATGATAAGTTATTCAAAATTCGATTAAATATTCGCTAATTCTCATCTTGTATTTTTATTATAAGTTATACTAACTAATAATTTTTTTCTCGTTGTATACATATGAATATGTATAGACACGATGAACCTCTACAAATAATAATTATCCTTCAAATGAACTCGTAAAAAATTGGACTACATGGCAAAAAATAAGTAGATTTTTCCTGCTGGTGAAATAGACGTGAGGCCTACAAAATTAGTAGGTGTTCCGTTTACTTTACGCCAGTGGATTTGAAACACAATTTGTTGGTGAGAAATTTACTTTTGAACGTCAAAATATTTCAAAGTTTATAAATGAATTGGTGGGGTTTAATTTCCCTTATTAACTTTTACTGGGTTAGTCAGTCCCATAGGAAGATCCAGAAGAAAAAAAATAAAAGAGAAGGTTAAAAGAGTCTGTTCATAGGAAGAAATAAACAAAGAGGACAGTGAAATGTACAAGAAAAACCAATGAAATTCAAGGAAAGCGCAAAGAACACGTCATGAGCACAAAAAAAACATATAAACTTAAATAACCATTTACAAATTGCTTAAAAGATAATCATTTCGTTTTGATAATGCATCGCGACTTGTGAGAAATTGTTATATAAAGCGTGACATATAAAACTAATAATACGACTACGTATTTTGTTATTCGATATTCATATTTAGAGTTTGAATTAATTTAAATTACACATGAGAATTTAAATTCAAAATCTCTAATTAATTAAAAATAAAGAAAAACTTATTAGGATAACCCTTGTTAGTAACTCGACAAAGAGAGTTGTTTTCATAGGTACATTTCTTTATTAGAATATCAAAAGAAAGGTGTAAATAACATTTCGAAGCTGCTTATAATTTTGGTCAAAAATAATAATTACAATTTATAAAAAAATTTAGATAAACTATACGAAAAGTACTATAAATTGTAATTTTTTCATGAAATGATACTCAAAGTTCTTATAATTTGACTCTAAAAAAGAAACCATGACAATTAAAAATGATGAAGGTATACCTTTTTTATTAGTCTTTATACGCTTTATTTGAGCGAAACTTCACTGTAAACAACTTTTTTATTTTCACAAAAGTAAGTACTAAACAATAATAATTAATATTTACTATTAATTGGATTGACAAATTTTAACTGTTATTTAGCTCATTTAAATTTAAACTCTTCCAGCTCAAATAACTTTCGAATGAATTAATAATGTGATTATTTATCCACCCACAAAAGGGTAAAGCCAAAAGTCTAGCTATGAATTCGGGCCAAGTCAAATACATAGTAACTATTTTAAAATTTAAAACTTATAGAATTAAAATTTTAGCTACACCATGTTTGTCCACCCAATTTTAGCCCAATCACCTATTTGACATCCATAAATTAGATTAGATTGGGTACACATGGTATTCGCCGAATCAAAAGTATAATTTAGTTTGATTTGATACACAATTTAAAAAATAAAAAAGTCTTTTTGATTTTGTGATCTAAAATAAATTTTTATCAAATATATCAAAATATATAATATGAAAAGTTAAAATAAAAATTTTATTAAAAAGAAAAGAGGTTATTTTAATCTTCTAAATATGTAATTATTGTCCATCAACAAATATTTTAAAATATTTATTTTTTATAGCTAAGTTGCAGTTACAAAAATGTTAACCACAAACACACATCTATTATGAAGGTGTGGGAGCCAGCTGCAGCTTGCAGAAAGAGGACGGACAAGTAGGGAGAAAGAGACATATTTTCCCTCCGAAAAGGGTGGGCCCGGAGACGGACTTGAAATGCGGAACTGAAATTAAAATTAAAACGAATGGACACCAAAAATGGATGAGACAGGAAAAAAGAGAATTCAAATCCAACTAAATAAAGGAAAAGAAAAAAAGAAAAAGGCAAAATGTCCGTGAAAACGTGATGGTAGGAGGATTGGATGGAGAAAAATGACTTACATTATGATATCTGCCAAACACGCGCCTGTCAACATCTTCCCATCCCACCTCCCTTCCTACTTTACTTCCTTGAAGTATTACGTAATTAGAAATAAACAAAAAATGTATCCACCTCTCTTTCTCTCTCATAATACTCTCTCCTTCCATTAAAAAAATTGGATAGAAAGTGCTGCTCATCGTATACGACTTAATACTATGGGAATTTAGAATAGATAAATTTTAATGGAGAGGCTATATTAAAAAAAAAAAAACTTTATAAAAGTATTAACAAATTAAAGTAACTTTTTTTTGTTTTCCTCGATATTTGATATTTATATTACAGTCAAATTAACTTGAATTTTCATCAAATAGGAACTCATGAAAAATAACATTTATATTAAAAAACTTCATATGAGAACTCAAATTAATTTTAAAAAAAACCTATTCACTACCCTAGGCGGCTATTACGGTTAGTACTAGCAATTAATCAGAATTACTAGTACTAGCAATTAATAAGAAATTTATACGTTCAAACTTTCTGATATGAATGGCCGTTTGGTCAAATTTTGGTTGGCTATAAATGCTTAATTTAAAAAGTAAGGTATTTAACTAAATTTTAAAGAAAAGATAAGTAATTTCAAGAGTAATACTGTAAAAAATTATTTTAGAAGGTAAAAACTAAAAAGTAATTGGTCGACCACTAATTACTATTTTAAAAAACATTTTTTAAATCAATTAGTCAAACACATAATTTTTTTTATCAATATACTTAAAAAAAAATTAAATTAAAATAAATAGTTTTAAAAATATATATTTTAATAGCTTGATAAACATAGAAACCTCTTTTCTTTTTTTTTGGGTGTATTACAAGTTTTTTTACCCTCGCTATATAATTTTTCTGAAAAAATAATCCCCCCTAATTAAAAAATGAAAAAGAGAACAAATTTTTTTTTTATAATACTCTAATTTCAATTTTCTATATTGCAGATTCAAAGCTAGAAGATTAAAACATAATTTAATATAAAATTATAATATTAAAAAAATTCTTTATTTTTCATAAATTTCATACCAAATAAAATTAGATAATCACTTTTTAAATGGGGGAGTATACACTTTTTTTTTCCTGGCCAAACGGTACTTAGATTAGATTATAATTGCCACCTCCACTTCCCTACGCCTTTGCATCTTAACCTGAAAGCAGCATCTTTTGTTCCCTTTCTCCCCTTCTCTCTCTCTCATGCACACAAAACCAAATCTTTATCGCTGTCACCCTTTGGCCCCCCTCCTATTCTCTCCCACTATATAAACAATCTTCCCCTCCATTATCAACTACATTGCTTCTCGAATTCTCCTCCTCTCTCTTTTACCCAAAATTCAAACAAGGACTTGCAACTATCAAAAGCAAAACAACTCAATTTTGCTTCTCTCTCTAGGCATTAGAAAAATTGTAGACTAGACCTACTGTACTTTCCCCTACAAGCCCCCACCATCTCATTTCTAATCATCCTGTTGTCCTATTCTAAATTTTATAATCAACTTTTCCTTTGAGAAATTTCACATCATGAAAAAAGAGTTGAAAACTGAGAATAATAACAGTAACGGTAACAAGCGGTCCCGAGTTGAGTCAGGATTGGACTCAGCTGGTGACTCGCCTGAGTCCAAGCGAGTTAACGCAGAGGTTGAGACTGGTCCTGACTCGTCCGAGTTGAGCCGAATCGACTCGGAGTCGGGAGTGAGTCCCAACCGTTCAAACTCGCCGGAATCGAATGACGTGCAAACAGATGTGTACCTGGATTCACCGGAGGCTAAGCAGATAAGAGAAGATATATTGGATATCTTAGATGAGCCTGACGCTCTGACGGAATGCCCGCCGGAGATTCAGGATCTGGACTCTGTCATGAAGAGTTTCGAGGAAGAGATCCTTCACCACTCACCTCTGAACGACACACAAACCGTCCTTGACCTGACTCCATCAGAATCCGGCGACTCACAACCGGACCTCGGATACCTCCTCGAGGCGTCGGACGATGAGCTCGGTCTCCCTCCCACAACATCCCCGACCGACGAAAAGGTTAACGTCGAATCTACTGTCATGCCGGAGGCCGCTGAATTTGCGAATATGACTTGTTTTGAGGACGAAATGCCTAATTACGACACGTTTGACTTCGGCATGGACCACGAGGCTAGGGTAGGAGATAATGACATCGGTAACAGCAACGGCGACTTTGTGACAGTTGGAGGATTGTTTGATTATCCTGAGCCGTCGGATTTTTCCGATTTCTCATGGCGGCAGGAATCCTTACCCGCTCTATGAAATGATGAAATTTCTACGTAGGTTTTGTGAATGGTAGCGTAGTTTGTACATCTGAAAACCAGAAAGCAGAAGATATAAATAGGAAGCTCATACTGTAGAATCAAATGTTTTCAGAGTCTAGAAATTGGAGTTTTAAAGGGAATTTGCTCATTTGAACTCAAATCTGAATTCTAGAGAATCGATGTTAAATTGCAATAAACAACTGAATTGATTTCCCGCCATTAATTATTGAAGCTAATAAATTAAGAACAAACATATATCATTTCTGTTTATCTGACCAGCGCTATTTGTCAAATATATACACGACTACCCGGAGCTTGGAGGCCAGTTCCTATTTTATAATATTAATCATTTTATATTCTATTTTAATATGAGGAAACAAAATTTCAAATTGATTTTTTCCTTTGAGTTGTATTAATTCCTTGGTATAAATTAAGTGATATTTTTTCCTCTTTAGTCTCTTTTAAAAAGAATTACGGTTATATAATTTATGTGATACACAACCAAGTCTCAGCAAGGGGCAAAATTTGAAGTATTTTGGTGTTATAATTTCAAGGTAATAAGAATAAAAATGATATGATACATCGTATTGGAACGAGATTAGATAACAAGGGAGGTTCGGATTTAGTGTTATGTGATATGTAAAGTAGTAGTTGAGATCAATCAATTATGTTGAATTATAGGAAGTGTTTCGTTAGTCAAAGAATTTTTATATCAAAATAAAAATTGAATAAATGAATATGTTTAATGGATGTGTGTGTAAATCAAAGAGATAAAATTAATAAATGAAGTTATACAGGGTATAAGATGTATAAAGATAAACCTAGACACTTTTGTGGTGGTCAAGAATGTGGAAAATGAAGCTAAGATAGTGTGATGTGTGAGAGGTAGGCGATCGATCTGATAAAAGATACTGTACTAAATAGAAGTAGGCAGGAGAGAGATGGGGTACACATCGAATATCATATTAAAAATACAAAAAATTTGATATTGCAATTTTTCAATATATATTTCACATATTATTATTATAGGAGTAGTAACTAGTCATAGTATAAAATTAACTTTGAAATTTTTTATTACTCTTATATTTTATTTAAAATGTCTTTTTTTGCGCAATTGATTAGTGATAGAAATTGTTTGTAATTTTTATTAAATATTTTTATATGGTAAGTGTTATTAGTATATATAATTGAGATTTTAACAGTACTTGCCGCCGGAACTGTCACTCTTTATTGAATGTATGTAAGTTGAAATCGAATCATCTATAATTATCAATTTATTATAAATAGTAAAAAACTTAAATCAATACTTTAAAATATTGTACCATATCAAATTAATTTATAATCCTCATTGCATGTGTTGCTTTTGTATGTAAGTTGAAATCGAATCATCTATAATTATCAATTTATTATAAATAGTAAAAAACTTAAATCAATACTTTAAAATATTGTACCATATCAAATTAATTTATAATCCTCATTGCATGTGTTGCTTTTGTATGTAAGTTGAAATCGAATCATCTATAATTATCAATTTATTATAAATAGTAAAAAACTTAAATCAATACTTTAAAATATTGTACCATATCAAATTAATTTATAATCCTCATTGCATGTGTTGCTTTTGGATTCTTTGTGTTGTATGTACTTGTGGCCTTGTCTTTGCGGTGAGTTCTTTTGACCCTGTTATGTTCTTAAAATTCAACTTCACATCAATAATTTTTTGGTTGAAGCAGAGCATGCATCGTGTATTTTTTTAGGAATTGAATAAACAATCCTAATACCATTTCAATTTTGGGTAATTGTATAGTGTTATCTTGAATCGTGTGTGACATTTTGGACCCCTTAAGATCTTCCTTATACTAGTCTATGAGAAAGACAAAGATTTGAAGACTTAAGACTGACATCGAATTGAGTACAGGCGCCTTTTGGGCTTCTTTTTTTAAAAAAAATTCAGGATATTCCGCAACCCCTATAACCTCATTGTGTATATACCTGAGTACAGGCGTTTTTGAGATTCTTTTTTTTTGGAATCTCAGGATAACGCATAACCGCTGCTACAACCTCATTGTGTATAGCCAGAGTATACACTTGACTACAGGCGCCTTTGGGCTTCTTCTTTTTTTTGGAATCCCAGGCTAATCCACAACCACTATAACCTGACTGACTGTGTATAGCCTGAGTATACACCTGAGTACATGCGCCTTTGGGATTATTATATTTTGGAATTCCAGGATAACCCGCAACCGCTACAACCTCACTATGTATAGCCTGCAAACCACACGGGGAATGTAAACCGCACTAGGCAAGCACTATGCGATAGGCTTAACTCAGAAGGCATTGAGGGGGGATCGATCCCGGTCATCCGTGTGGATAACCACCCTCCAAACAAACTGAGCCATCCCGAGGGACACTTTTGGGCTTGTTAATAACGTAGTATGAAGGGAAATTTGTGAGGCCTGATGGATGATAGCGGACAATATGATTTACTGTCTTGGTTTGAAACATAAAATAAGTTCCATTTTCATGTTTAGGTGAACCACTTCATTGAGGCACTTCAGAGCATTGCAGAAATAGTGAATATTTGACTTCACTAATTTAAACCTATAAGGCGACTTTCTTGTTCTGTGATGTGATAAAACACGAATAGAACTTGGAACTTTTGTAGGTTACTTCAAAGGGAATATGGCACCAATACTTCTAGTATAATTGTCCTTAAATGTCACAGGGAATAGTCATTAGTACAGATTTAAAGATATGCTACTGTTAAATTGGCATATATATATGCTGTTAAATTGGCATATATATATGCTATTAAATTGGCATATGATTCTGGAAAAAAAGGTCAGGGGAATAACTAGTTTTAAAATGTGTGGACAAACTAATCTGTGATAGAACAATAACTTGTACTGAAGCATATTCTACTTGCTACATATTATGTCTGAGCTAAAGTTCAAGTCTAAATAATGACTAGACAAACAATATGGAAACAACGGCTAGAACCAGAATAATGCACCCCAAGAAGTTAGCACTGTGATGATCATCAAGCTCTCCTTCGCGTTGAAGTTTACAGCAGAGCTGTTGTTAAAGCCAAATCCCAAAGTGCTGGACGTTTTAGGTGGTACTGTCACCATCGGCGAAGCTGTAATGCAAGTCACAAAAGGCAAAAACTTTGAACAAACACGTAGAAACATTGTGATGTTACGCAACAGTATAAAAAGTTCATACCAGCAACAGATGAATTGTTATTTGTCTCGAATGAAACTTGAGGCGTTGATGACCTAGGAGCCAGTCCTTCAGAACCTAAAAATACAGAAATTGGATGAATGAATAACACATTATTGAACTTTAAAGAAGGGATTTTTTTTTCAAGAAAATTACACTATATGTCTACTGGGGGAAATATTTAAGTCACGTACCCCATATTTTGATACACTTTATACAAGTTTGATACATTATGTAATGTTTTCTCCCAAGTATAATATTATATATTGAGTTATGTGGCGTAATAATTTATGTTGATCTCTACTGTTACATACCTGAACAGGTATCATTGTCAACATGCATACTGCAAAGAAGTGGCAATTGAAGTGCTAATGTGGTGTTGATAGGAAGAGTGCTGATGCCAGTTTGATTGAGCAACAGGCAAAGGCAATCTGGTTGCTGGATATAGAGTTGCCTGAGGTTACTGCAACACTGCTCAGTCGGTGATGGCGATGCGCCCTGCACAAACGGTCCACAGGGAGCCAATCGAAGCAGTAGTGGCCCACACGACGACACGGTGGGCCCTGCAGATAAGTTACCAAAGGTCTGTGAAAGGGTTGTAGGTACAAAAACAAATAGAAGTGAAAAAATAAGAACAGTAGTAGAAGCCATGCTGTGAACACTTTAGTATACTAAAGAAATTAGAATAAGTAGCTGAAATTGGTTTTCTATTACTGTATGGACTCTTAAATGGAGTAAATAATCAAAGTTAGTGTGAAGTGCAGCATACATTGAGTGTGGAAATAACAAATTAATTACCATACATTCACACAAATCTTATTTTTCATATCTGCCTAGTCAAAGAACCAAATGTTATGATAAAGACGCTCCATGCTTTTATCATTCAGCAAAATGTGTAATTATTTTACTTATTACTACTATCTCTTGAGGAAAAAAAAAATGGCTTCAAGTTGAAGGACAATCACAATGAATGGTACAGTAAAAGGGCTGATGATGGCATCTATCACACTACCTTCACATAATTAGCATTTGGGGTTAATCATAATTGGAAAAAAAAGTGGATGATACAGAGTATATAGCACCTCAAGATAACAGAACAATAATTAATTATGACAAATTGACAATAATGATAATCAAATCTCACCCTAATTAAGTAGTACTTTATAAAACTAGCATCTCTTTGTACTATAAATATTGGAATTGATGCAGCAGCCAGTTAATTTCCGCCAATTATAGTGGTGACTGAATTAGAACCTACCCTTGTTCAATGAGAGTCAATTGACACTTCTTCGTCAAAAAAGTCTATATCCGAATCGAAGTCTGAGGTGGATAGCACCAAGAACTAAGATAATGTAAAAATATCAAGAATAGATTCACTCACTTTTTAAGCTTACTTGTTTAAAAGCTAAGGAAATGAATACATAGATTCTTGGAAAGAAAGGTAAAAGTGTGGGGAAGGGAAGAGTTTCAACTTTAGAATAAGAATATTTAGACACCAAAAAGGAGATGCCTTTAATTAATTGAAAACATATGTAGGCCCTTTTTTTTAGAACAAAAAAGTGATGCTTTTTTTAGGCAACGAGGCATGTTTGTATAAGAACAATAGGAGAAGTCTAAGAATAATGAATGAATAAATTAACTACCTAAAATGTGCAAATGCTTGTTAGGCAGGAATCAGATTCCCAATCAGTCAATAAGACATAAAAAAAAGAAGATAAATGAACAATCCATAATCTTTTCCAATTCATAGAAATCCATCATTTCCTTTCTAGCATTTTTCTTTTTATCTCAAAGAGAAAATCTTCCTTTCTTCATGACTCAGAAGGTAAAATATTGGGGTCCTTGATAGAAACGAATCTATAATTTAGACATGATAGGTTCTCATGTGTTGAACTCATTGTACGTACCTTTGAAAATATGAGATCAATATTTATC
The DNA here is from genome assembly GCF_000226075.1 of Solanum tuberosum. NCBI lineage: Eukaryota > Viridiplantae > Streptophyta > Magnoliopsida > Solanales > Solanaceae > Solanum > Solanum tuberosum. Next base: position 2,368,727 of record NW_006238952.1, read on the forward strand.
ATTTGTTGAAAATTTAGTGCTGTTTTTTTTTACATATATGTCCGTGTTGAAAGTATTAGATTCAGTTGAATTCGTTACACAAAGATTGCATCCGCCTCTGGTTCTTGATTTATTTTTCTTTTTCTCTCCTCCTTCTTTGCAGTTGTGTTGCATGGTGATGAGGATTAACATAGACTGCAAAGGATGTTACATGAAAGTAAGTCGGGCACTTCTCACGATACCAGGTAATTAATCGATGATTTTTAGATTTTATAGTTTGTTTGACCAAGCTTCTGAAACTTGATCAAACACAAATTATTGCTCTAATATTGATAAACGTGTTTTTTTTAAAAAAAATTACTTCTAACAAAAAGTACTTTTCAAACTAAACGTACTATTGTAAGATTGGTCAAACGTACTATTAGTTTGATTACGTTTATAAGAAAGACTCTGAATTTTTCTTGAAATGTTGTGATTGAAGAGCTGGAGACAAGATTCATAGAGAAAAATCACAGCAGAGTAATTGTTTGTGGGAATTTCATACCACAAGATGTGGCAATAAAAATAAGAAAGAAGACAAATAGGAGAGTTGAAATATTGGAGATACAAGATTTAAGTGGCAATGATGAACCAAAGCAAGAGGAAATGCCCTTAATAACTTCTTCTGACAACCAAGTTGAGACAGAAACATATGTAACATCACAAAATCCACAACCACACATGTACTTTCAAGTTTACCGCTAATCAAAAACATAATTGCATCTTTGTAATAATAACTTTTTCATCTTCTTAGAATTAATTTCTAGTGCCCAGTGGGTTTAGATCATTCCATTTTGTATAATTATTGATTTACTGTGGATGGAAACTTTGACAGTGTAATTGTTTGTTTTTTTTTGGATATTCTAGTGCATTTTAACTTGTTATTTTCTATAGTACCAAATTAGATCATCATTATAGAAAGTTATACTTGTTAATGTAGGCCATCTTAATCTATGGTTAAAAGAATTATATTTCTAGAAGTTAAACTCATTTATTGAAGGCGTAATTCGATTTGGACTTAATTAAATTATCAAAGGTGTTGCCTAGTTATTAATGAAGTGAATTGAGATTCATGAGGTTTTAAGTTTAATTTTTAACACAAATAAGAAATTTGGTGATTTCTTCTCATATTTTCTAGATTTGATGGACAAAGTTATAATCTGGTATTTGTTGCTGGTGAAAGATGACAGGTATTCCATGAAATAGTAAACGAGCATGCAGACTGGCCTAGCCACTGTGATTTATAAAAGAAAATGGACTTGGTTGGTTTTTTTTGGGCTTTGGATTAAAAATTTATTTGTACGTTTTTTTTTTCCAATTGAAGTTACTCGAAGAGAAAAACAAATTCAACTAAATTCCAATGCGTTTGTTAAAGTCGGTGTGCTTATTGAGGTGTTCAATTGGAATATATAATAATTGAATAACAAGTTTTGGCATTTTGCACACCCGCTAATAAGTTTCTTTGGGGTTGAAAGTGATGTATCTATAAGTTCAATAAATGTATTAAAACGTTATTTTCATGCAGTAACACGAAACAAGTAAACTTTAATTTGGACCTACCATCTACTTTAATTTTTAAAAATCATATAAGGAGCTTACCTAACGTTCTGTTATACAAGTATTAACTATAATTAAATATGGTAGGACAATTTTATCAATCGCTTTTTATGGGGTAATAAAAACATGAAATGTGTTATATGACAACGACAAATTAAAGAAAATTAAGAATAGTTATATATTTGACCACTCGATCAAAAATATTTAAAGTTACATTATTCAATATAAGTAAAGAAAAACAGTTATATATTTTTATAGACTGACTTTCAACCTAATCCAAAGGCCAAGCCTGAAAGATTGTACTAAAGTATAGTGTCAAAAGTGCGGCTTACAAAATAGGATAAGTGTTAATTTATACTCCCTCCGTTTCAAAAAGATTGGTCTGGTTTAACTTGGCACAAAATTTAAGAAATTAAAGAAGACTTTTGAATCTTGTGGTCCTAAATTAAAGTTATGCCAAATGTACAAAATTGCCCTTAATCTTGTGGTCTTAAACATGCCACGTGGAAAACAAAAAGTAAAATGTTACCAAAAAAGGAAAGAGGTCATTTTTTTGAAACTGACTAAAAAGGAAAGGAGGTCATTCTTTGTGAAACGAAGAGAGTACAAAATTTCAAGATAATCGTGGTCATTAAAGTTAAAAACAAGAATGATTAAGTGGTGATCATCAGATTGATGCTTTGTGATCAATTATTCAAGATTCAGTTCCATAATGCTATAGAACTAATATACAAAGTAAATTTCATATCCCCCACCTCCATCCCACCTATCCACAACCCCCAACCCACTATATACTTATAAGGATCTTATAAGTTTGTTATATATACTACTCACTCTGTACCTAATTACTTATTCACTTTTAAATTGACACATCTATTAAGAAAACAATAATTGAAATAGTTAGTTTACCATTTTATCCCTATTAATTATGAAGTAGATGAATTAAAAACTTAATATTTCAAAAAGTTCTACTTTTCAAAGTAATTAATTGAGGGTATAATAGAATAAAAAAATTATCCTTTCTTGATTTGTCAAAATGAACAAGTAATTAGGAACAACTAAAAAAGGAAATATGGACAAGTAATTATTAGGGACAAAGGGAGTATCATTCAGTGGCGAATTTATGTGTTAAAAAAAAAGGGTCATGAAATTCGTGACCATTTGATAAAATTCGATACATTATTTGTATAATACTTGTAATATATTTAGTAGTGCATTGGTTGAGCGACGAGCTTAACTCCTTCAAGTCAAGGGATTGAAGTTTTTTTTTTTTTTTTTTTTTTTTTTTTTTTTTGTCTTCTTTCTCCTCAAATAGCCTTCCTTATATATTTTACATATATATCTAAAGCAGAACACGCGAAATAATAGTTGAAACATGTAAATAATTATCTTTTGCTCACCAATATATTATTATATAAAATTTTATATCTCATCTTAAAAGATAATGACAAATTCTGAGTTTTCCTATGCTATCAATTATCATTCATAATTAGCACTCATTTGTCAAGTTGATAACTTTCAAGAAAGACGTGCCTACGTTAGAGGTCGCCCAACAATCATTTATAAGGTGTGATTATTCATTATTGTTAGCACTCAAAATTTACATGATGTTTGCCTAAAATGTTTGTTGTATATCAGTATATTATATATAAGACCCTTTGTTTGCTGAAAAGGTAAAACAATATATTTTAGACGCACAAAAAATAAGTATGTGCCTCAGTTAAATTGACAGCTCGTTTCTGATTAGTGCAAACAAATTTAACTAGAGTTATTTTATGGTTCTACATTATATAAACCTAACTAATATACAATCATCATATGAAGGGAGCAATATATATATATGGCTAGTGGATAGTGAAGAATGAATACATGTAATACTTGAGAAAATAGTGATAAATGTTTTGAAACATCTAAAATATATTATAAATTGAAAAGCGAGTAAAAAATCAATTTCTACTACTATTGTTATAAGATAAAAGAAAAAATTATTTGAACTAGTGATCTCAATCCACATATTTGAAAAATTGCCTCCAATGTCGTCTTCCTTGAAAACAATTGCATACATATATAGTTAGTCACACGTACATGTACGATAAAATGAAATATTGTATGCACACAAGTACATGTATTCAACTATCTTTTCAAATCAAAATACTGCCAGGTCTTAATATATATCAAAAATGGGTATTTTTTTAAAAAAAAAGTGCAATAGTAACTCTATTAACTAAATTTTCTCCGAGAAAAAGGAAGGTATTCCCTTTAATCCTATTAGTTATCCTTTTTTCTTTTCACACCTTTTTAAAAATTATAAATAAATTTTTTTAATTGCGGGTATAATTATGTTCCTCCCCTTAGTTCTACTCTCTTAGCTAAGATTTATCTATAATTGATTCTACTCTCCTAGCTAAGATTTATCCATGATTCGATCGTCGTTAGTGACGTATTTCTCGAACGATTTAGATTTGACCTCTATATGAATATTCCATCAATTGCGAAATATTCGAGATACCTTTTAAAGGAATTTAATATCGTTTATATAGGCATGAACTAGAGTTTAGGGTTGAATAATTTCCAAAAAATTTAATTAAAACTGAACACACCTTTTAGAGTACACACATTTTAGAGTCTCAATTCAAATTGAACATGCCTTATGGAATCCCACAAAATTTAATATCTGCAATTTTATTTTAAAATCTTACAAACTTGTTTATAACAAATAATATAAGACTGAGGGGCTAACAGAAGAAAACAAGAAAACGGAAAAAGAGTAGCTATTTCACGAAATTACCAAACATGGGCCCCCACGGCAGCAGCCCAATAGCTGATTCGTTTGAAAGAGAAAAGTCCGGTCCTACCAATCTCCACGCGGCTTAATAAGGGTTAGCAATCACCATATCTACGACGTCGTATAAGTATAGCAGTCAACATAAACAAATTCTTTTTTCACATTCTTCACTGTCACAGTATCCCGTTCTCTCCGGGTACTCTTCGTCAGTTTTCTAGACTTTCCCCATATTATCGGAAGGAGAAGAATGGTGAGGAAATCGAATTCCTTCAGGAAGAGTTTTGAAGACAGACGAGTAAAAGAACGTCTTCTTTCTTTATGCAACGGTGTTGATTACACTGAGTTACCTGGTTTCCCGCACAGTCTTGATTACCAAGAAACTTCTGGGTGTTGTTCTTCTTTCCGGGAGAAGTTTTCTGAGCTATGGAAGGATTGGAAAAGAGTATCCGTGAAGGCGATGGAGATGGGTCGAACCGACCCGAGAAAGATCATCTTCTCCGCGAAGATGGGTTTGGCATTGATTCTTATGTCTTTGTTTATCTTCTTTAAGGAACCGGCGGTTAAAGAGCTTGGTAAATACTCTGTATGGGCTATTCTTACTGTTGTCGTGGTTTTTGAGTTCAGTATTGGTAAGTATTGCACTTTTTCCCTTTTTTTGTTGATCTCTGTTTGTTGATTGTAAATCTTAGTTGTAATACGAAAGAAAAATTGTTTTTATACTTATTGTGACTGTATAGAAGGCACTTAAAAGCTTTGAACAAGTCAATATTTTAATTTTAATTTCCCAGATAGAAGTAGGCCCTAACATTTATTTTGTTTTTCATTTTTGGGATTAAAGATTGGCATTTATTTGTATTCTGTATAACTTTGTATGGGAACTTTTTTTTTTACATATACATGTTTTGAACTGTCCACAGGAGCCACTCTAAGTAAAGGGTTTAATCGTGGGCTTGGGACATTATCAGCTGGAGGACTTGCACTTGCAATCGCTGAGTTGTCTCAGTTGGCTGGAGACTGGGAAGAAGTTGTTATAATCATTGGTATATTCATGACAGGTCTGGTTTTTCGTTCAGTACTCATGACTTATATGTGTGAATTGATGTTCATCTCTTTGTTATATTTGTACCTTGCTGATTGAAGTTTGTTTGGTGTTTGTAGGTTTTTTTATTACATATGCAAAGCAGTACCCAGCAATGAAGCCCTATGAATATGGTTTCCGAGTTTTCTTGATAACGTATTGTTTCATCATGGTATCTGGCTATCACACAAGAGAATTTATTGAAACAGCTGTTAGTCGGTTTTTGCTCATTGTACTTGGAGCTAGTATTTCTTTAGCTGTGAACATATGTGTGTATCCCATCTGGGCTGGCGAGGATCTTCACAATCTGGTGACGAAGAATTTCATCAATATAGCTACTTCACTAGAAGGTAATTCAACCTATGAGATGGTTGTTACTTTCTCGAGATGGAATTTTAGACTTGAATTGTTTCTCTAGAGGATCATCTCGAGATGGGATTTTAGAATTGAATTGTTTCCCGAGATGGGATTTAAAGTTGATGACATTGAAATCTTTGCAGGTTGTATCAGTGAATATCTGAACTGTGTCGAATGTAAGAGGATCCCTTCAAAAATTCTTACCTACCAAGTGGCTGATGATCCAGTTTACAATGGCTACAGATCAGCAGTAGAATCTATAAGCCAAGAGGAAGCTCTGGTATGTGCTTAAGCATTCTTGCACATGGATTTGTAATTTCTTGAAATTTCGCTAGCCGGATTTCCTTACTTTGGTACCACAGGAAGCATTTGCAGTCTGGGAGCCACCCCATGGTCCATACAAGATGATTAAATATCCTTGGAAAAACTATGTCAAAGTTAGTGGTGCATTAAGGTATTGCGCTTTCATGGTTATGGCACTGCATGGCTGTATACTATCTGAAATACAGGTAATTTCTCTACTCCTTTTTCCAACTTTCCTACTAGCCCTGAGTTTGTAAAGTGCATCATATAGTATTCTCTTATCATATTTATTTTTTATCGCTAGATTACTTGGTGCCTGTTTGGATGGGCTTATAAAAGTTAACTTATAAGTCATAAGTTGATGGTACCCTGCTTTTGACTTTTGACTTATTTTAAAACTTTTTTGGCCTAAAAGGGTGCTTAAAAGCACTTTATAACCTTTCCAAACACCTCCAAAACTAAAAAACTACATTAAAGTCAAAAACACCTAAAAATAAGTTAATCCAAACGGGCACTTATTCTCCTAACCAGTGCAAATTTTCTCCGGAAACAGTCTTAAAACGACTCATAGAACCCTTCACTGAAACTTGGCCATTAAAACTTTTAGCAATTCTTTTTTGCTTCTGAAAGGGGTAGGGGTAGGGGTAGGGGGTGGGGAGGCGGGTGACTGCTAGCAATTGCTTGCAGTATTAATCATAGTTATGTGGTGTCCCTGTGCAATAATTATATTCATTTGATTTACTGGTGAATGTGTGAAGTACTAGTGAAAAATTGAAAATTGAAGTTGCTTAGCTCTTCTATTCCCTGATAATATACAGCCTATGGTTGTTGTGATGTATATAATTACCGTACTTATTATACTTGTAATAGGTGTATATGCTTTAGAACAATCATATATTAAGATTAATATCTATATAGGGTCCTTCATTATTTGAGAATGTAATCTGACATTATAAATGGCATGCATGCATGTAAGACTATTTCATTAGGAGATGAATTATTTAAAGATCGATCCTGTACTCTATCTCTCTGGTAACATGTGTAATTTTCATCAAGGAGACTAGATGACTGGAAACCTTTTTCTTATCATTCATCCATTACTGAGTGATGCTACCCTTTTACTGGAACTGCACGAGGAGATTTATGCAGACAGATGAAATAAATGTTGGAATGTCTTCATTTCCTTTCAGCCAAAGTGAGGCTGAAAGAACATGGTCTGCAGTATTACAATCTACGGAAGCATGTCATGTATTCCCTCCTTGTAAATCATCTTAGGACTTTGTTATAAAATTAAGTTGTTGCTTAAGCTGTGAACAGAGTTACGAGGTAACTTCTGGTGGGAGGTAGCAGCAGATATTTGGTGTGATAGTTGAGTTGCATGTCAGCTAAACCTGGACACCACCATTATAAAAGAAAAGAACAAAAAGTTAAGTTGCTGCTAGATATGCATTATTTATTGGTTTAATATTGTTTGGTTCAAGTCCTTGCATATTCAGATGTGTCAGTTATAAATGCTATGACCTCTTTATCAGAGAAAATGACTACCAAATATTTTTTACATGTAGGCACCTCCCGAAAGAAGACAGGTTTTCCGTAATGAGCTTCAGAGAGTAGGTACAGCAAGTGCCAAAGTATTGAGAGAACTGGGGGAGAAAGTGAAAAAGATGGAGAAGTTGGGGTCAGTGGACATTCTCTATGAAGTTCATGAAGCAGCAGAAGAGTTGCAAAAAAAGGTGGATCGGAAGTCTTATCTTTTCGTCAATGCTGAAAACTGGGAAATAGGAACACGAGCCATGGTGGTGGATATTTCCCAGGAGCTTGGAAGCCTGGATGAGGACAGAAGCTTACTTCAACATCACAGGTCTCAAAGTGAAACAGTCATCAACATAGACTCCATCCTTGCCTCAAAAAGTTGGGATAATAGGACGTGTAACTTGGCTAGTAATAACAACCAAACTACAGGAGTAACCCCAGAAAACACGGTGGAGAAACCAAAATTCCGAACAACGCATTCTCTGCCTAAAGATAATGATGCACTAAAGGAGGTGGAAGCGGGAGAGGATGAAGAAGTAGAATCAAAGACATACGAAAGTGCCAGTGCTTTGTCTTTAGCGACATTCACATCCCTTCTCATTGAATTTGTTGCAAGACTTCAAAACGTAGTAGATTCATTCGAAGAATTAAGTGAGAAAGCAAAATTTAAGGACCCTATGGATTTGTCCGATGCATCGCAGAAAGTTGGCTTGTGGTCCAGGTTTAGAGGGTGTATAAAATTTTGGAAAAGAGAGAGCAGTTTACCAGTTTAGAGACCAATCCTTCTTGTCCATGCAATGACAGAAGACTATAGATTTTATCCTTCTTGTCTGTATATAAGGAGATGTTATAGCAGCTTACACAACTGGGAACTCGAATATATATCCTGACTCTGAAAAAGTCTCAAACATTTGAATAGGCCAATTGCTCCTGCTGGTTAGTTTTCAATATATACCTATCAATGTATTGAGCTAAAATTTTAGCGAAGTGTTCTGGGCTCCAATGCATTAAGGTCTAACGGTAAATGTAGGTAGCACAAATGTACATTGAAATACGTCTGTTTACTATAATTTTTATATTGTTTTATTGTAGTATTCTAAGGTGCATTGTAGAAGTGATCATCATGGATGTGTTCGGTCAATTTTCTTATGTTTGGTAAGTCAAATTTTTTTAATGACTTACCAAACATTTTTCTCAAAAAAACAAGATGAGAAAGGGAAACAAAGTTCTACAAATGACTTTTTTTTTATTTTGAAACATCTCATCTTCCCACTTAGCCCCCACCCCCCATATTCCTACCTCCCCATTTTCACCTCTCGTATTTTCTTAAATTACATATTGATGTTTTTTTCTTACATATCAAAAATAAAATAAAAATAGATAAGAAATTCACTTATTTTTCTAAAAAGTATTTCTGATAAAAAAAAGTTCTCCCATCCTATATTCCCATCTTAGTGTATCGTTAGGCCATAAACTAATTTATTAAGAAATCTACTAAGTATTTATAAAATTTTGATTATTGGTATATCAACTCGAGGTCACTTTTGAACCTATAAAAAAAGTATAAATTATAGGAACCACATATTATAAGTGCTAAATAACATCCTATCCCTTCTAGTTTTCTATTTACCAAAAATTCCTTAAAAATGATGTTTGCGGGATACATAACGTTGTGCACGGGATACATTAGGTTTGATACATTTCACATTGCGGGATACATAGCGTTGTGCACGGGATACATTAGGTTTGATACATTCCATATAGCGGGATACATAGCGTTTGATACATTCCACATTGCGGGATACATAGCGTTGTGCACGGGATACATTAGGTTTGATACATTCCATATAGCGGGATACATAGCGTTTGATACATTCCACATTGCGGGATACATAGCGTTGTGCACGGGATACATTAGGTTTGATACATTCCATATAGCGGGATACATAGCGTTTGATACATTCCACATTGCGGGATACATAGCGTTGTGCACGGGATACATAGGTAAATAAGGGATTTTTGAAAATTTTGAAATAAGTAGGGATAAATGGATATTAAGGTAAGTAAAGGAGTGTAGTTAAGTAATTTGTCCATAAAAAAATGTACCTTTGAGTTTTTTTTTTTTTTGAAAAGTATAGATAATTTAAGCTTTCGAAAAATAATGTGTGCTAATACATATTTTCTCGAAAGAATCGTCAAACATCTCACTTAAAAAAATAAAAATAAGCATTGTTCTTAAGAAAAAAAAAACAGTTTTGAACTCTCTAAAGTTTGATCAAACGAGTTAATTTTGGATCTATAATTTTAAAAAAATTATAGTTTTAAAAATAAGAATAAGCATCTTTCTAAAGAAAAAAAAAAATTACTTTTGAACTTTGACCAAACAAGTTAATTTTGAACCTATAATTTTGAAAAAATAATAGTTTAATGAAAAAAAATCTAAAGGTCAAACAGTTAAAGTTGAGCCCAAAAACTCGAATCCAAAACTTCTAATCAGGATCGGCTCCATGTCTTTAAAAATTACTGAAATACACGTCTTATGTTTCCCTTATTTCTAATATTCCCTTCTATTTCTAAAAAAACCTCTAAAATCCCTTATTTTTCTTCTAATTCTAAATTATTTTATAATGTATCCGAGCTACATATTATGTATCCGGTTTATTTTATAATGTATCCGAGCTAGTTTTTTATGTATCCGGTTTGTTTTACTTTTTCAGAAATTAATGTAATTACAAACTAAATAGGGATAGATTGTAATTTCATATTAAAACTATGTGATAACTAAAATTTATACCTTTAAAAATGAGGCATTAGGCCCCCTAATTCAAAGGGCCCAATCTTTTTTTAGTAATAATAAAACTATGATAAGCTTTTTTTAACGAAAAGAAAATAATATTATATATATATATATATTATTTTTTAATTTATTTGTCTTTTTTTAGTTTGTTTCGAAGCATTAAAGAATGCTTCTCTTTTTGGATTAATTTTTAAATTTAATTCCATATGATATGCTTAAGACCACAAGATTAAAAAATATTTTGATATATTAAAAAGAAAGACATAACTTTAAATCTCAGATATTAAAAAATAAAAAAATAATTAAAAGTTATGCCTCCAATTTATTTTTGGCTTTAGGCCAATAAAAATAAAGAGATTTCTATTAAATTGTGATCACGTGGTTGTTGCTTGCCATATCGTCCTGCGTATATTTTTTGGATAAGATAATTTAAGCTTTCAAAAAAAATGTTTGCTACCCCGTAGATATATATTTTCTCAAAAGATTGTTCAAACACCTTACTTTAAAAAGTTAATATTAGACCTATAATTTTTTTTAAATTAACGAGTTGAATTTAAAAACCAAACATTTAAAGTTAGGTCCAAAATAACTTGAATCCAAAACTTAAGAATAAATTTTTTTCTATTATTTAAAAATTAAATTGCGATCATGTGATAAATCTGTTGAGCGGGAGGGTAAATCGAAGAAAAAACAGAACATAAAGTTGTTGATTTCCAAACTATACAAGTAGAAAATTATCGGTCTAACACTCTAACTTCCAATATTTTCAGTCACCCCCATCTAACTTCCACTATTTCAGTCGGTATTCTACAGTCCAAACTTTTCACAGACGTCGATTCTCTCTGTCATTTCATTTAGTTTGTCTGCAATCGTTCTTCTTCTTGTTCCCGGTCATTCCTCATGTGTTTTAGCTTGTTATAGTAACTCATTCAATTTGTATGTAAATCTATTAAAAACTTCTAATTGCATGATTTGACAGTTTTCTCTTTAAGAGTTAGTCATCCTTAATTGCCTGGAGAATATGAATGCTACTTCAAATTACTGAATTATGTTTGCATATGATTGCGCGGGTTTTATATAGTTGATGATGAACATTGCATTTGTTGTTAGTTTGTAATAAGTACAGAAGAGGAATTTTATTTGTCTATGCATTTGTTGCGTGTCCATAATATTTGAAACATCTCGTGTCTTCATATTCAGAAGTGAACAATTTTGCATAGATTATCTAATACAGTTCAATAATTGTATAGCATCATCATTGTTTCTTTTTTTCTTTTCTTCTATGCGGTCATAGATTTTGACGAGAACAATATTTTTACATGTCTTAAACGTAGTTAATGACAAATATTCTCTTTATTGGAAGAGCATTCCTGATGCACTTCTAAATCTTGCCCCTGTAATGGATTCAGAGATTACTTGTTCCCGAATTTTGCCTATTATACTGTTCCATCGTAAGACAGGTTAACGATCAAGTTCTTCATGCTTCAATGCTATTCAATATTTATTTTTAAGGTCAAGTTCATATTCCAGCGTGCCGAATGTTAGATTCCATGTCGCAAAGGGGTTGAAGTCTCTTGCTTCTGTAGTTGATCAATCGGTAAGTGTCAGCTTAGTTCTATCATTTTAAAAATATAAATATGTGAAAAACGATGTGGATAAATCAATTCAGCCGTGTTTGAATAAATTAAAAGATGATTAAGGATCCAGAAATTGTGTATTTTGCCAAGAAAGCTCTACAGGCAATCAATCAAGTCATGAGATGGGTCAAAATAAGATTTTTAGTTGCCTCTGTTTTGGTGGCTCCTGACTTGTTGACTACCTTTAATGTGTAACTGCATCATGTGTGTGTAGAACTCGATGCCACTGCTATTGAACTTGTAGATCAAACGACTATTACTGGACTTCAAATACAATACAATACCAAGGGTAACATACAACACGGGTAGGGCTGGGCATGAAATATCAAAAATCAAATTATCGAATCGAATCGATTTTTTTGTTATTTGGTATTTAGGAGTAAAATTTTAGAATTATGATATTTGAATTTGGGTATAGTATGAGACATTAGTACCATTTGGTATTTTTCGAATACCGAATTCTTTACTTAATGAAGGTCATATATCAACATGTATATTACTCATTTCAAAGAGAAAGTTAATGAATAAACATAAACAACCTAAGTACATGTTTTTTAGTTGTATCAATTTGTTTTTTCTTGATGTCTTCTTACTTATTGATATTTTATTATATCGTGTCTCCACATAACAAAATAGAAATGATTGGAGAAATAGTATTAACTTTGTAATATCATCAACAACAATTTCATTATGATATTACCGAATACAATAACAAAACTGAAATTTAATTTACAATAACGAACCAAAATTTAAATTTTTGATATTTACTATCTACTTTTAACTATCAATTACCGAATCCAAAATTTGACAATCTCGAACGGAATACCAAATACCCACCCCTAAATATGTGTAGCTGCTTTATGAATGTTGATGCAATGACCTTGATAAAATAAGTTAGATTAGCTTTTTATATTTGATTTTTTCGAATGCTATGTAATTATTTATCTTACATATAATTCAAAACACAACAATTTAAAAAATATATAAATTATACAAGTTTCACGTGAAATTACAAAGAAAAAAATGAATAAAAAAGCGTAGAATTTTCTCGATCAATTTTTACTTGTCAGAAATTAACTTGGAACACTTCCTAAACAGCCATAAATAAAATTATAATACTATATCCCCTTTGTATATAACAAACTCCATGCTTTGAGAAATGACTACAATTTTTTTTTCGGTAACTAATTTGATTTTATTACCAAAGTGGGAATTAAAGAGCATAAAAAAACAGGGGAAATCAGTAGCTCTACCGTGGATAGTTTGAATGATTGCTCGTAAGAGTACATTGAGATATCTTTGTTTCATTTGAAGATCATGGTATTCATATCTTGCCATATTAAAGATAAATGTTTTCCTATATTTATTTATTTTTGAAAACTAAGTGATTTTCTTACTTATTTTTTTGGTGTTCGAGTTGTAAATAGAAATCCCCCAAGGGAATTTAGGTATAATATAGGCTAATACTATGACCTTGGATTCATGTATCAACTCAATGTGAGATCGGATTCTTGCCCTAATATACCGACCCCAACCCTAAGATCAAATTCAAAACAAACCCCAAATCGGATCCTACCCCAATCTTGAGACTCGACCCAAACCCTCGAGATCCACCCCTAGCCCTAAGTCTGGTCTCAATCTCAAGATCTAACCCCAAACTTTAAGAGTTGACCTTGACAGTAGTAACACATAAGTTGGTCAAGTCTCGGGTTAGAGATTTAGTCTTGTGTCATTTCGGGGTTAGGTCCCGTGTCGGGGGTGGGTCATAGTGTCGGTTCATGGAGGGTCTCGAATCGGACGTAAGATCTTGGGTTAGGGTTGGGATGGTTCAAGACTTGTGGTGGGTCTCAATTGTGTGGTTCAAGACTAGGGGTCAAGTGCATTTGAGTGATTTAGGTGGTGAAGTTGAACAAGAATTTAAGAAATATATATATTTAAATTTTTTATTAGGGATATAATTTTTCTTAATTTAACGAAAAATAAGTTCATTAAAAAAATATTTAAACCAAACGAATATAAAGAAATTAGAAAACATTTTTCTCCTCATCGAGCACATTCTGAGGATAATAAAAAATTAAGTAATAATTATTTTTTATTTTTTCAAATTAAAAAAGTAAAAAATAAATAGATATTTTTAATATAGTGTACAAATAAAAGAGTCGGAGGAGTACCACATCACAAGTGTGAAGTTAATCAATATTGGAAAGCCAAAAATGCGTATTTTCTTTTCGTTCGCAAAAATACTTACATTAGAAATTCGGAAAATCTATATAGGGCTGGCTCTGGCTCGGAAGGCTGTTAGTTGCTAGTCTGGAGTCTTGACCCAAGATTCGAGTTGAATTCGCTCTCGGGGGACCAGGGTCAGGGCCAAGAACAGCAAGAATTTTCTTGTTCAACTTCAATTCATATGAATGTAATGTATCAGATCGGAGTTAACGAATAATCTGAAGTTGGGATCTGTTAATGGCTAGGATCTTCGAGTACTTCGTAGTATGTGGTATCGGGACAGAGATACGGACCTTGGATGGGAACAGAGGGTACCATGGCGCAGGGGTCATGTATATGCCAGCCCTTCTTGATCAGTACCCTCCTTCCAATCATACTCTCTACCCTCCCCCTCCTCCTCAGCTTCCTACTGTAAGTACTCTTTTCCCTCTTGCACTGTCTTGGAAATTTTGAAAAGTCATGTGAAAGGTACATATGCAACTTTTTTTTTTTGACTATGTAAAGTAAGAATGTGTTCAACCTATACCAAGATAGCTGTATCAATTACAATCTCAAAGTTTCTTACAATTTGTTTATTGAATGATTATTTGTTTTTTGCACTACAAATCATTTTTTGCGGTTCTGAAATGCAGTGTGTTCTACCAGCTGGTGTGGAATTCTACGGGTCAGGTTTTGATTCAAATGATCCATCAACTCTCCCCAGGAGTTATCCTATTGTTTTGACTGGTATGCTAGTAGCTTTCACATAATATCTTCCCTTGCTTTCTGGAATGCCATTGATTGTGTACAATCCCTTCAACATACTTATGTTAGGCTGGGTTAGTGTTGTCTGGACGTTTGAACTTTCCTCTGTACAGGTTGTAGCTCTATTGCTGGTCATTTTATCAGAAGAAAAATTAATCTCTTCTCTGTGCCTTCTGGTGTTGTCGGTTTAGTGTTTCCGCTTTCTTTCTTTTATTGGGTCGTGACTAGTGTTAATGACTACAGAGGGTGATGGGTCAAAGATCTATGTCAGTTGCATCGCATTTCGGGATCCTGTTTGTGAGGATATTGCTGAAGCTTACCGCATTCCTGTAAATTCATATGCTGACAAGTGCATCTGTATTGTCTCACGCTCTCCCAGTTTTCAAATCCTTCGAGATGCCCTGGAGGAAATTTTTGTGCTTTGTTTTTCCTCCTCTGGAAGCAGGTATGAATTTAGAAAGCTTCACTGTTTATGATACAACCACGAACTGTTGACACATATATTGCACATCAATTATTAATGATAAAAGTTTATACTTTGTATTTAGATCTCCCAGAGGGTCTGCAACCTGTTTCTCATAAATGGAAAAAATATTGCTATTTTATTGTTTTTTTTTCCTGACAATCCTGCATTGCTCAAAAGAGTATATCAGAAACAACCTCTTTACCCCACAAAGGCAGGAGGTAATGTCTGCATACATCCTATCCCCTCCAGAACCTCACTTGTGGGATTATGTTGTTATTGTTGCTGTCAACAAGGGGATGGAAAGGGAGAAGTGGATTTGAGAAGGCTCTCTACCTTCTTTGGTTTCACACCAGAAAGAGGAAGTTAAGTGGAGAGAGTGTGAAACATTCTTTTCTAGGGTCCACCTGTTTTCCTCCCCTTCTTCTCCTACTTTACTGGCTTGTATTTTTCCCTACCCAGTTGTGAAGCAAGGGTTATATTTTTCTTTTTTCCTGCATGTGCACAAAAAATGTTATAGAAGAATAATTATATAATTTCTGATTCTTACTTTACTACAGAAAATATATGGATTGCAACGAAAATTTATTTTTGTTGTTCCTTTTTCTATATTTATCATCTTTCGCATTAATGTTGTCAGCTCTGCAAAAATTTCAGCAAGCCACTGTGGGATGTTATAGCATATTCAGTCTCCAATGTACCTTTGCCAACACCTGGAAAAGATAGGGTGCTATTTGCTATTGAGAACAGCCTTCTCTCTGTTGAAGTTCCACCAAAGGAGGGCCTTCCTCATGCTGATGTAAGCTTACTAGCATTTGTCTTCTTGAGAGTTTTTTCGGTTAGGGTGTCTCACTGGATGGCTGCTTCAGGATTGACTATATTTTACTTGATGACAGATATCATTTCAGCCTTTGCTTCAGTGTTTGGATGTGGACAATGTAATCCAATTATTTACAGCTGTTCTACTCGAGAGAAGGATTTTGCTTCGATCGAACATGTATTCCTATTTCTCTCACTCCTGGGGAACCATAAGTAAATTTGTTTAATTTCTTCGATTTATATGTATCGCTGTTAGTATCATCTCCTGTTTCTTGTGCATACCTTACATTTTAAATGATGCGTGCACAAGGTTAATTGCTTACTAGTATTTGCAAGACTCAGAAGACAGAACTGAAAAACCCCTAAGCAGAGAAAAAAAGTGGTAACTGTATATATTTTATAATGAAGTAATCAGTACATAGGTTGTACCGAAACGATATTTACGAAGAGCTCCAATGTACTGTCCTTGTGTAGCTGATTCTATGCTGTTGTGGGATTCATGTTTCCTAATTTCAACTTAACTGATTTTGTAGGTATTCTCTGTTAACACTTGTATCAGAAGCCATATGCCATTTAATATATCCATTTCGGTGGCAGGTGTGTTTTACTGATTTATGAAATATTTTTGGGATTTATGGCTTGCTATTCCAATTTCTATCCTGTGCATTTTCTCAAATTATATTATATGCATGTATATATGAATTTATGAATGTATATTTATGTATGTATGTATGTCTGCACGTTTGTATGTATATTTAGGTAATGCCCTATCCTATGGGGACTTTATCATGTTTTGAGGTTTCCACGGACAGTCATCTGATTTTCTGACGTTTGTTGTGCTGAAGCATGTCTACATTCCATTGCTGTTTTTCAGTGGAGTAGACTATATTGATGCTCCTACGCCATACATGATGGGCCTTCACTCTGGCGTGGATACTTATGGGCTTACGATGGATGGTGTAAGTTCACTTAATGCTTATAATCTAATATAGACACTTAACTCTCTTTATCCTTTTCATTTAATACTGAAACAACTTGAGTTATCATTTTGAGATTAAACAGTCGTCTTCAGTGTTGATTAATTATGGAGCTTCATGGGCTACCTCTTTTTGATAGTAAAGTAATTTTATTGGCAGACCAGCACCAAGAAAGTGCTACCTCTACTTAGTTTCATATAAAGATGGCACTGTTCTTCCCTGTTTCCTTTTTATTTTTAAGCAAAAGAGAAAGTATCTTGTGAGATTTTAAAGATGTCATAGAAATCTCCAAAGAATTCTTCTTTATCGACGGTGATCGGTCATACTATACATAGCCTTGCTTAGTTTTCCGGCCAAATCCTGATTTAATTTTGCTTCTGCCAATCGTCGACAGCTTGGATAGAAATGGTAGTTTGATATGAATTTATTGCATATGAATATGAGAGACATTATCAGGGAAATTGTTGGTAGCTTAGTGGTGTAGTGTGAATCCAGCTAGTTCCCAGGCTGGAGTGACGTTAGTAAAGTTTTGCATGGTCTCAGATATGCCAAGCTTGAACCAGTATGAGCCAGCGTTGAAGCAGATCCAAGCTTTATAGGTATTAGGTAGGAATCACTGCTTGGTAAATTCTAAATGACATTCTTTTAACAAACTCTTAAATTCACTTGTCTTTTGATTAGGTTCTTCATTCATAGGATACTTCCATTTACCAGAACCACCACTTCACACAATAATGGTCAAAACCTCCAGTTCGCTTACTAAACTGCCTGATTCTGTTGTTCTCTAAGGCATAAAGACAAGGAGTGAGAAGGAGAAATTGATGGAGAAGCTCATATATATTTCAATAGAAAAAGCTTGCTATGCCTGGTATTTAAGGTTGAACTGGCAAAGGTTGAGGGACTTATGACTTAGATCACAGGTTTGAGCCTTGCGTCATGCAAACTAAGCCTGGTATTTAAGTGGTGAAGGGTAGAGGGAAGGGCTCATTAACCTCAATTTTGAAAGCTGCGGTTGTGGCCCTATAAAGGTTTCCGGGTCATCAAAAAAAGTTGTGTACTTACCAAAAAGTGGTGAATTAGAGTCCTCTTCAGTATCATGCTGAATCTTGGAGCTTAGCTTTAGTGTGCTCTGACTTAATTTACTATTTATCCCACTTTTTGATTTGTTCTTTCTTTGATGTTTTAGGTAGTTATTGTGGACCTTGAGCATAATCGCATCACTACAACAGAGGACATTCCTCCCATACCAGAGCCAGAATATAGTACCCTGCGTGGTGACATTATGAAGTTGTTGTATCCAAATGTTGTTGGAATAGACCAAATGAAGTCTACTCGAGCAAATGTCTCCGATCAGTTCCAACGAGGTGGCAACAGACCATGGGGAGAAGAACACGACATTCAAATTAGGTGATTCTTGTGTGTCATTTTACAATATCTGTGGTTGCTTTTGTTTGTCTCTCAAGGAGGATACTTGAAGTTGTAAGTTAAGGTTTCAAATAAAATGACATATTACTGGTTTTTGTTTCTTTTGCAGATTTACATTCTTAAAGTTCTTTGCATCAATACTTGGTGGCTACCGTAATTTCATAGTAAGAAGCTTATACTTCTAACTAATTGATATATCAGGTGAAAGTACAACTGAAAATAAGATTTTTCATCACTTTATATCAGGAAAATACCGCAACACAGGTCTTCAACTCTCAGGCTTTCCTGAAGAAGCGCTCTCGGTCAACAAACCAGCCACCAGATTCAATGGTGATGTCGAAGTACCCATCTTGTGTTTGTAGACATACAAACTGATTTAACTTGCTTGTAGTATAAATATTTGGTCCTTTATAAGATATACAGGTTCAACATGTCAAAAAGGGCCTGCAGGAATTTAGGATGGATTATTTGATGATAATATACATTTGTTGATCCTATATGTTACATATATAATATCTGCTTGGACTATACAGGGTATGTTTTTGTTGAATATTTGATGGGATTCAGTTTATTTTAGTGATGGACAAACAAATAAGATTGATTTTGCATTAGAATTTCATCACGGCATTGAAGCCTGAAGGCTAATATCTTGATAAGATAGGGAAGACATAGCTTAGGACTGAGAAGTAAGGAGATTCCAACATTCATGTTCAACTTCTTTTGGTTTGTAAGCCTATTGGTGTGATGTTAGTAAAGGATGAATGTGACGAGGTTTGTTAAAGCTCGACCTATAATGAAAAAAATTTCACCTCATCCACCTGCTTTATTTCTAATATATATGTATATTACATAGGTACACATAATACACCTATACTTCCATGTGCTTTCTGTATGGTTATTGCTTCTGGTGTCACCACTCGTGTATTTATTTTCTTTGTATTATGCCAACAGATAAGCCAGTTTTTAGATTCCCAGGGTTTCTTGGATTATTTGGAGAGAGGTCTTGGTTCTGAAGAAAACAATAATAATCTCCTAGATAAGTTACAAGATGCAATTGGCAGGGGTCAAAATCCTCTTTCAGTTCTTCCTTCACTTATGGCAGAGCCAGAGATCATAACTATATCTGATCCGGGTGTGGGGATTTCAGGTATCTTTTCTTATTATTGTGATGTGGCTAAGTCATGTTTGATGAACATACGATTGTTGGGATGGATACAACACTGATGTAAATCCCCCCTTTGCTCCAAAATAAAAATTAGGATCAGGTGCCAAATACTGTTATGACAGGTTTCCTGCAAATATCAGAACGGAAGAGCAGGAGGAAAAGAGGAAGCAGATTCTAGCAACAGCAAGTGGAGCACTTGAATATTCTGGGAGGCATACTACTAGGTATGTCCTATGTTATTATGCGGAATTTCTCTGGATGTTAACATCATTTTGCTTCTCTAAAATGAAAATTAAATTTTTCCTCCATTTCATCAGTTCACTTTCAGTACTTGCTGGAAATGATTCAAAGGCCGAAAGCCTAAGCCCCAGAGAGCGAGCTGTACGTTCTCTATATTTTGCTTGTGATGTATGTGATTCACTATTTTGTCTCTCTCAACCCAGTTGGGTTTTTTTCTTCCTTGCAGGCAGAGAGGGAACGTATGGTTTTGGACATAAAAGTTAAGCTTCAGGTGAAGTATTTGTTACCCTTAAACTTCCAAGTCTTTTTATATCAGATGCTTCCTTCTATATATTCTTTCTCTTAAGTTGTACAGTATATCCATCAGATTCTTTAAAATGAAAATTGCAGAAGCACTACCAGTTAAGGGTAGTTTAGAAATTAGTAATACTATTCCTCGTTACATTGAGTTTATCATTCCTTATAATTTTCCTTGCTTTCCTTCAATATTACACCCATCTTGACCTGTTCCATATGGAGCGGAAGATCATAAAAGTGGAAGCTATTGACTACTATTCTATTATCCTTAATTTCCTTGTTCTATTTTTACAATAAATTTGTATCATGGAGCCAAAGTGAAAGGGTAAAGGGGAGTGGCGCGTGTATTTACTTTCCATGCCAAGTGATTATGCATTTTTTAATGTTGTTTGCTAGGATTTAATGAAAATGATATCTGTTATGCTATTGCTCTCGTATCCGGAAGAGCAAAAAATAGATGGCTTATAATGCACCCTTGATCCTTGTTTTGCACTTATATGATCTATTCTGTTCTATCTTTCAAATCTAGAAGAGTAGGAAAGGCTGGTTTTAGTGCTGTCTTGCTCTTTGCTTTTCACTTTGTTACATATGAAGGAAAACAGTTCACGCCCCTTTTCCTGCCTGTGCATCTCTATCTTCTTGGATAGACAATCAGTTGCCTTTCATTAGATGGTGAGTAGTTTTTGTTATAATAAGTTAATATTAATAGAACTGGAGGACTGAAAGCCACCTGAACTATTAGTTTGGACCTCTTCCTATTATTGCAGTATGTATATGTTGCTGATATTAACCAGAAAAATAGCGAATCAGCAAACAATTATATCAGAAACTTCACTTTAGTTATTTGATCATATTTGAGTTTCTATTATCTTGAATATACAGATTCTTCTTGAATTCATGTTAGTCCACTTCTCCACCACCAGTGGTTAAAGTTTGTATATAATACTTAAATAGGAGGTGTACTTGGTTTAACAAGAAGGAAAAAGATTGTTCTTTTTTTCAGAAAAAGTACAAATAATATAATCTTATCAAAAAGGTTATTTAAAAAAACAGAAACTAAAGCTGTCCTGCCACCAGGTCTTTGGTTCCCGAAAAGTAAAAAGTGTCAGTTATACATCACACAAGATCAAAACTTGGTTCTTGCACCAAGTCTATTGACTCTGGTATTTAAGTGAATAAGGATAGAGGGGTGGGCTCATTACCCCCAAGTTTCGAAGTTGAATCAACTGCTTTCTTGGTCATTCGAGAAAGAAATAGAAATTAAAGCTGTCTTATTAACCACTTACATTTGAGCTCCCTCTTCACATTAAGACTGGGGATGTGTTGCATGTAATACAATTCATTTGCTTCCAGATAGTATGTAAATTACATCTGAAAATAATACACTTATTGACTATTGTATATACATTCCTGGGTTGGCTTTAAATTGCATGATCTTTTATCAGATTCAGTTCTTTGAAAAACTTTGACTAGTAAAAATATGCAGTTATTAGCCACGGTACAACAACCTAAGATAGGTAATGCTATACCTATTATTTGACCAGGTCGGTGAAGTCTATACATGTTTATAGAGAGACCAAATACTCATGGTCATCACTCATCACATAACTTTGATCATATTACATTATGTCTGGAATGTTTTAATAAGAGTTGCAAATAGTAGTGTTTTTATTCTTATAGCTTACATAGCATTTTCCTAATAAATGATGCTGTCTGAATTTCTTAGCATTTGTAAGATCTTCAGTTTCTTCAGGAACAACAAAAGCACTAGCAATTAGTATTCCTGTAAGAGAATTCTGCTTAGTATTTTGATGCTTCTCAGAAATACTGAGTTTACAATACATAAGTACGTAGGTGTTCTCTCTTTTTCAAATGCCAAAAAGTTAACGAGAAGTTAAAGTTCTTCGTTTCTTACGGGTCAATTTTCGAGTTTGACAATGCAACTTAAAATCCATTTAGTTCTCAGTAGATGGATAGTGTACATCTACTCCATTTATCTCTTAATTTTCCGGCTTCCAAGGCTCTAACTGACTTGCGAGCTTAAATGGAGAAACTTGGTGAGTGAGGATCCATATAGCCGACTCCAACTTGTTGGGACTGAGGCGTCATTGTTGTTGGTTCTAGTTGACTTTCTTTGTAGTGTAACAAAATTTTCCACCAACTTTACATGGGAAATTATGAGCTTTTAAAAGAGCTCTTGTAAAGTATTATAGTTGACTATCATATTTAGCTTTCTTGCCAAGGATTTTTTGATTCCGACTAGGTTTCTTTTGTCTGCTCTGTACATGTACCTGCACTTCTGTGGCCTCGTGGATGCCTCTTACTTTATTGATGAAAGAAAAAAAAACTTCTCATATAGATCTTTAATTCCATATCTGCATTTGCTTTTCCTTAAAACAGGGATTGTGGGTACGCCTTGTGAATTTGGGACAAACTGATGATCCTCTTTCCTCCTTTGAATATGGAACCATCCTCGGTATTTTTCATAATATCCCAGAATTACTGGCTTTTTTATGGTTAATGCTGGTATAATCTACTGTCCTAGCAAATGAAGAACAGGCTAATTGGTAGGCTTATTTTTTATCAGCACTTATTGAGTCAGATGCTGAAGGAATTGGTGGTAGTGGTTTCGTTGAATGTATAAGAGAGCACATTCATTCAGTACGTAGCTTCAAATCAGCACTGTTATCTAATCATTTGACATGTTTTGTGCACTGACTTCCGCCCTTTGCTCCACATATTCATAGGGTTTGAACTGTCAATTGTCAGAGGAGCAGTTTATTGCAGTCAAAGAACTGGTAAAGTGACACTTCAACTCTCTATTTTTTAATTTGATTGAAGTATCTGAGACTTCTCACCCTAAAAAAAGGGAAGAAGAAAGAAAAAGAGCTTTTCTTACTTTTTTTTTTCCTTTTCCTTCTACATTATTGAAGAACACTCCTCCTTTTGGGAGAAAAGTTATGAAAGGGAGAAAAACATCTTAATACTTTGATAACTAAATAATCATATATGCAATGTGACTTATTTTGCAAATTCTACTTCCTACTTTTAAGTGATACTGTTGAGAATTTTCTTCAGTTTTCCCCTCTGAGATGACATTTTTATTTGATTTACAATTTCATGCAAGACTCCTTACCTAGCACTTCTACTTTTAAGTGATACATTTACTGCTCAGTATGCTTTCACTTCTGTTACTTCTTTTGGACGGCTTTGGACTGTTTTTTTCTTGTGCCAAGGGTTTATCAGGAACAACCTCTCTACCTCTAAGGTAGGTGTAACGTCTGCGTACTCTCTACTATCCCCAGTCCCCACTTTGTGGGACTACACTAGGTATTATGTTGTTGTTTTACTCCCTTACCTGTCACTAGAAATATCACAATCTATCCTGAGTATTCCCTCTTTCAGCTAGTTAGCCAAGAGCTCAACAGGAGCATTCATGGACCAACTTGTCTAACATATACTTTTTCATGCAACTGCAGCTGAAAACAACAATTAATCTTGCTATGTCTAGGAATGACATGGCAACTGTCAGAGATGCCCTGGAAGTCTCTGCAGAAATGTACAAGAAGGATATAAACAATGTCTCAGACTATGTTCAACGACATCTTCGTTCTCTTTCTATCTGGGAGGAGCTACGGTGTGTTTCTGTCAACTAAATAATACATCATAAGTTGATGTCTCATAAAATATGTTACTAGTTGATGTCTCCTTTTCTGGTGTCATGTTAAATTACACAGTACAATTAAGGTAACAATAAGATCATATATGTCCATATATGACCAATCAAAGTCCCCAAGGCTTTGATCTAGTGGTAAGAGTATGGCATGTGATGTGTGGGTTTCGAACCTTGTTGTAAACAAAAGCCTAGTATTATAGTGGATAAGGGTAGAGGGCAGGACCACTATCTATCCAGTTTCAAACTTTACACCATTGGCCCTTGGTATTTCTTGGTTATAAAAAAATGTGACCAATCAAAGTATTCTTTCTGGAATTTTTACCTCTATGGTCTTCGAATATCCAGGTGCTATCTCCTTCATATATTTTAGAATATTCAGCATAATTTTTTGGAAAGATTACAGAAATCCCATCTTTTAGTTTACTTATTACCATTATCCCCTATAAGTTTTACAAATCTCCAAAATCCCTCATTTTCGCGCATCAGATTAGTGTATCAACGCTTATATTATTATATCTCGCGCATCAGATTAATGTATCAGCGCTAATATTACTGTATCTCGCGCATGTATCATCGCTTATATTATTGTATCTCGCGCATCAGATTAATGTATCAGCGCTTATATTATTGTATCCGTTTGAGAGATGTCAGTAATTATAAACTTTTAAGGGATATATTGTAATTTTGCTTTAAAAGTATGTGATTTATGTAATTTACCCTAATTTTTTTTTTGAAATTGATTTTCTGCATAAATTTTATTTCAATCCTAACTAGCTTTTATTGATTAGATTATAAAAGAGCTTCCACAAGTTTCTCCGAACTAACTACTGGAACTTTGAACAATTAGCTTATCACAATGGTTAAACTTTAAAGGGTGAACTTTGTCCTTTTACCTTGTAATCACTATGCCTCAATTACAAGGGTGTCTTTGTGAATTGTGTGTTGGTAATATATAGGGAACTAAGACTGAGGTTCATAAGTTTTTCAAACTTTTTGTCTTTTTGTCTTTTTCTTTGATAGTCTTTCAAAGTTTGAGGAGTCTGTATGAGGTTTCTGACTGACATCTCCACGTTCATTTTGCAGTTTCTGGGAAGGATACTTTGATTGTCTACTGGACCGTTATTCTAGCAAGTAAGCGATTTATTTATCTATGCTCCATACAAGTTTATATTACACCCATCGTTATCTGTATGCTTCATTTTGGCATATTAGCATTTAACAAGTCTTGCCTTGTTTTCCTTTTCAATGGCCGTTATTTGGATTGTTAATAATTTCTCTAAATGAATTATTGAAGCTAGGATGCGACATGTGGATTATGAAATACTTAGTGTCATTAACTGAATTGCAGCATATATGTTGTAGATATTTTAAAATACCGCATCTCCTACATGAAAGGAATTCCAACAGATTCCAAGGTAAGAGGTTTGTATGAAAAATTTGTCGGCGTGACAATACAATATAGGAAGAAGTTGTCTGACAGACATTATTTTATAAAAAGAAGTTGTCTGAGATATATTAAGGCAAGGGAGAATTGATTATTTTACATATACTAGCATTGTCCTCTTAATTGCAATGTTGAGTATTAATGATGTCAAAACCAGCACTAAAAAATACTCTGATTTGTGCAGGCCTACAGTAACTGGGTGGGTCGATTCACATTCGTTCTCCATATCATGCATTAGTTTATATCTCTCCAAATAGAATCAGTTGTCACCTAGGCAATATACTTTTTTTTTTCAATCATTGACAATAGACTAAGATGACCAAATAAGATCATCATGCCGATGAAAACAACTTGAACATCTTCAAACAAGATCCAAAAATAAGACTTGCCAATTACATTACTTCTGTTAAAGTACTATATAGTAACTTGCAAGAGACCAATTGTATAATTTGCAGTATGGTTATCAAAAAGGACTTGGTAGCACATATCCACAAGAGAATGTAGCAGGAGACAGGTAGCAAGATGCAATTGAAAGTGCACCATGCTGTTTAATACTGACAGTTTATTTATGCTTCAGAAACATGAACATTGCTCACTTTTAAAGAGAGTTCACCATAAGAAGCAACACCATTTTAATATTAGCAACACTCATCCAAAATCAGTAATAGCAAGCAAAACGGAATTCAAAAAGTTTTGGAAAATAAATGTTGATCCTTTTCCTTTCCACCTTGCAAGGCATAGTGAATAAGGACATAGTTTAAGTTGTCATTGAATTCAAAAAAAGATCAATCTTTGTAAGAATCAAGCAGGACTCTTAAGATACAATTTGCAGCTTCCAGTTGGAGTCTTTTCACATCTCTCTATTACTCCCTCCCAAATAACTTCTGAATTATGCTTTGTCTTCAAGGTTAAGCCCACATATATTGTTGGTAAATTTTTTTGATGCCCTGGGATAGTAGCTAGCTCCCGTAGATCATAGACATAGTTGACTGGAGTTAGAGGTGGTTAATGCTATGTTGCTCGGACTCTCCAAAAATGATGTTGCACCCGTGTTGGATACTTGGGTTCTCCAAAAATGAACTACTTTCGAAGGATCCAGCGCACACCCATCAACATTTTGAAGAGTTCAAGCAACATAGTTTGGACATGAATTGAATGATATTTGAAAAAAAGTAGTATTTGAAGTTAAGTTGAAATGGCTATTCGGAAGTTGAAGCTGTGTTTCGACATGTATTTTACTTGAAAAAATGTTAAAAAGTATTTGGAATGAAAAATTGACACAATGTGTAACCAAACAGATTCTTAACAATTTTTTTTGTCCAAATGTGCCCTAAGTTTACTCTTGGCCCAATTTTCATGAAGTCCTGATACAACTTAAAAAACACCAAGGATTAGTCTCGTATATCTTTTTTGTCTTTCCTCAAGTTCACAGAAAAAGTGTCATCCACACATAGAAGGTGTGAAATTGCCAAACTATTTTCTTGCCCACAGTTAATTGTGGAACTCTTGATCCAACCCTCAGTTACAACAAAGTTGAGCATTCTGTAAGCCCTTTCATAATTCATAGGAACAAGAAAGGAGAAATTGAATCTCCTCGTCTTTAACCCCTTTAAGTTGGAAAGGAACCTTGGGTATAAATTCTCCCTGCGTGTCGGTGGAGAAATGCATTTGAAATATTTGTGGTTCTTGTTGAAACATGCATTGCATATGCATTAAAACCATTAAAAGCTTAGATATCTGCTATGTTTGCCTTTTTGCTGGTCTACATTCTCATTGTAGTTTGTCAAGTTATCTATCATTGCTTTTCATGTATCCAACAATATTGTTAAGAAGCTACTAAGCTTAGAGACATCTTCAACTCTATGTTTGAGTGATATAATACTTTAAGAGATTAACCCTTGCTTATGAACTATTCCCCCAGAAACAGTGCAGTCCCATGATCTTGGCATCACCTTCCTTAACAAGTTTCTAGGCGTAGTTTGTGCTGCCATTTTCAATTGTACTTAGATTTGACCCAAAAAGGAAAAAATGAAGGAGAAAGTATGCATGATATTCAAATCTATGTTCTCTTTCTGTCAGGTCAACCAATTATGCTACGTTGGTGACAACCCAGCTCATTGTTCTGGCCACCCACATGGTACATCTTATCCTCATTGTAAAGCAGAAAGTTGTTCCACCCAATTGCTTTTGGGATGATATTCTCTTCTGAATATTGATTCTCTTCCCTTATTTTCTTGAAGGCTGGCCTTGGACTTCATGACACTGATGCATGGTACATGATTGAAACAATAGCTGGGAAAAACAACATTGGGTACAAGCATATTGTGAGTTATATTAGACTTTTTCTCATGCCCCTAATCCGCCTCTCTCCTTTTTGACGTGGAGGTGTTGGCCTATTATTACTTGTAAAAATGGAATGTTGCCTATGGCATTTCTATCTGTTTCTTGCTATAGTTGTGGAAATCCAACTCAATATGATTTGCTGTTATTACTAATTTTAAAAAAATGATTTGATGTTACATAATTTACACCTATTATCGTGTCTTTCGTAGAGAACCATGTATATATGTAGGTTTTTTGCCTTTTTGGTATACTTCTTGTATACATGTGCAATTTTGGCCCTAATTTTAATGAAGTATATTTACCTTATAAAAAAGAAAATGATTTGCTGTTATCAAATTATATAAAAACATCAAGCCGTTAATATATCTAGAAACTCTTTAGTGATTTTCTGAACACTCTTTACTATATTGAGTCCCTCATTGAGCTGTGGAAGGAGAACTGATAATATATTGCATGCCTCCATTTCCAGCAGTGACCAATCCGCCTTGGTGACGCCGCATGCTTATTTTGTGGCATATCTCTTCCTAAAACCATTCATATATTCAACATATAACATCCTTCATAATTACCAACCAACATTAGGTTGCCAACAGTCTTAACTTCTGAGGAATACAACATTACTAGTTCCCAAAAAAAATAAAAACCAACATTAGACAGGCTAGTTAGCTCCTTTTTGTCCTGGATCCGTAATGCAGGAATTCTGTGACTGGGCTGACATATTTTTTGGTCGTTTCATTTGATTTTAACCTTATGGCTTATTTGTCATAGTTAAAACTTACTAATAATCACTTGTTGTCACACAGATTGTTATGTTATTTTTTCGTGCGTTATGAGAATCATTGAAGAATGTTTTAGCTGCTGCTCTGCTTAATTTTTGGCACTCTACCTGCTGTGCTTCTGGACTATATTGTTATTCAATTGTCCGTTTCTTCAGCCTTGTACTCCATATTAGTAAAAATTGGTAGTATTTGCATGCTTTAAGCATGTTTTCTGTTCAAAGCACTTGACACCATGTTTAGAACGAGTTTTCGAGGAAAAGAAAAAGAAAGGGTCTTAAAAGATTGAATAATGGACTTCAGTGTTGCTAAACTTTCTTTCTTAATCTGTTAATTTTCTAATTTATTGTCAGATAAAACTCCGTGGATATTTATCCCATGTCCGGCATATGTTTGTTGGTTATTGGGGAATCCACTCAGTTAAGTTACAGTCTGCATCTACCTTGGGATTACCTTCCCCGCGAGCACAGGATGCATCTGATGATGCTCAGCAACCTGCTGAGGCATCTGGTATCGGAAGAAGCTGGGTCCAGAGCATGTTCAGCAGGGATACGTCAATAAGAGCCAAGTCTTTTGGTCGTGTCGGCAATTGGTCTTCTGATAGTGGCACTCTAGGCATGTAGTATTCCTTCTATTTTGCACATTATGTTTCTTCCCTGTGTTGCATGCTGAGATTTGCTATTCTACTAACTTCAGCTTCAAGCGAGAATGGGACTCCTCGAAAACAAGATCTATCAGCAGCTGGACAAAAGAAAATGCAAACCAGCATCCGTACATTAAGGGGTCATAGTGGTGCAGTTACCGCTCTACATTGTGTGACGAAAAGAGAGGTTTGGGATTTAGTTGGTGACCGAGAGGATGCTGGTTTCTTTATTAGTGGAAGCACAGACTGCACGGTACAGATATATGAATTATTGAGTCTGAATGTTTGTCATGGTCCAATTTGCCTTATGCTGTAAGACCCAATAATTTCTTTATTTTAGTTGTGAGATAACATATTTCTAGTTTTAGAAAATTCTTAATTTGTCTTTATTGAATATTGGAATGATATGGACCCCACAGAGCAGAACAGATACAGATGGCACATGGAACTGACTCCAACTAGTTCGATATTGAGCCATAATGAGATGAATAGTGATTTCCATCTTTCCTTCTGCCATAGCTTCCAATCACACGCACAGTGCACACAGACACACATTTATTTGTGTATGTGTGTATAATATATATTCTATTATCAAACCAATTAGTAATACCCTCCTATTATAAATTACATGCATTTAATGTTCTCATAAAAACATTGATAACTAAAATAAAAGAGAAACAAGAGTCAACCATGTAATGCTTAAATGAGTTACCTATTGTATATGACATGATTATCTTGTAGAGATAGAGAGCAGCAGTAGCAAATTCAAGTGTTTGTGATCTTGTTTTGCCATTTTAGTTATTGCTCTGGCAAAAATTATGCAGGTTAAGATCTGGGATCCTAGCCTTCGTGGTGCTGAACTTAGGGCTACTCTGAATGGGCACACAAGGTAAGATTATATGTACTTTCTTCTCATTGCTGGTGTTTAGCTTATTGATTTCAACTTACATATAAGTTTTGGTTATCTCTTTCATTTTCGACCACTTGAAGTTAAATGTAAGAGAGTTTCTCGATCTTCTCCTTTTTTTAGTTTCTTCAATTTTTTCATCCGTCTTCTTTACAGGACTGTTAGGGCAATTAGTTCTGACCGAGGGAAGGTGGTATCAGGATCCGATGATCATTCTATTCTTGTATGGGACAAACAAACAACACAACAACTTGAAGAATTGAAGGGCCACAATGCACAGGTTTCGTTCAGTCTCTTCATGTTGAATGTGCTCAATCCTTTTGTTCTATATCCAAATAGAGAATTACTCTTTTTTTGCTTGCCTTTTGGCAAGTATTTTCATTTATGGACTTAAAAGCAGTGAACAAGTGCAAATGTGGTGTAATTTAACATAAAGGAAAAGTAAAATCTCAAACTGAACTGTACGATTTTGTACCAATGTTTCTAATGAACTGAAATGGTGTTGAAGTGGAATATAGACTAATCAGGAACCTAAGTTGTTTGGTATCTATATAATTCTTGCGTAATTCTATGGGTTTTGATTTTATCATTTTTCTAATGACAATAGTTCTTACTTTATTTCTTCTTAAGCAGTTTATTAAGATGTCCAGTTACCTTAATCATCTTAATAAGCTGCTTAAGAAGAAATAAAGTTGTTTGGTATCTCTATAATTCTTGCATAATTCTATGGGTCTTGATTTTATCATTTTTCTAATGACAGTAGTTCTTACCTTATTTCTTCTTAAGCAGCTTATTAAGATGTCCAGTTACCTTAATTATCTGTGTACGATGTGTAGATGTACATTAATGTAAGCCTTCTGGTGATCTCATCATTATACCAAATCATTCTCTGTTCTTGTAGGTCAGCTATGTGCGCATGCTTTCAGGTGAACGTGTCCTTACTGCTGCCCATGATGGGACTGTAAAGATGTGGGATGTAAGAACAGATACTTGTGTTGCTACGGTAGGCCGTTGCTCTGGTGCTGTTCTTTGCATGGAGTATGATGACTCGACAGGAGTCTTAGCTGCTGCAGGCAGAGATGCGTATGTCACTTCTACCAGCATTTTAAACAAGCTGTTTATTGTGTTCATCTGAGATATCATGTAAACCTGCTTTTTACAACTTAAAATGTTATAATTAGGGGTCGTTAATTTTGAGGGAAAAGGAAAATTAATCTACTTATAAAATTCTGCACTATTTATGCGGAGTAGTTTCTGGTATAGAACTCTGTATTACTATTGTGATCTCCACATGACTAACATAATGTTTTGTTTCAGGAGTTCAAATTGATAATCAAATGGAGTATTACTAATACTTTATAACTTATGCTGGACTCTCAGTATTACTTTTATATGAGATAGAATGTGGAATAGGCATATGTGTATTAGATATACCTGGATAAGAGTATCTAAAAACAAAGATGTCCTTAAAGTAGGCTTTTCCTACATAATAATCTATGCATTACTATTGTTTACTGTATAACAATCCTTGCATTATTATTCACCACATGGAAATCCATACAATATTATGCAGCGCTTTATAACCCTTGAATAACTTAGAGCATGTTTGGATTGGCTTATTTCAAGTGTTTTTAAGCTAAAATAGCTTTTAAGCATTTTTTTGCAGTGTCTGGGTAAATTTTAAAAAATGCTTTTAAGCACCTGATTTTAAGCTAAAATGTTAAAAATAAGCCAAAAGCCAATCCAAACAGGCTCTTAATCGTTAAATCAAAATGACTCGTTAGTATATTGGCACAAGCCTGACTTCTATATATTTCCATTTGAAGGGTTGCAAACATTTGGGATGTTCGTGCTGGGAGGCAAATGCACAAGCTTATGGGACATACAAAATGGATAAGGTCAGATAAGGTTCAGAGTTATTATCTTTTTCCTTTTATGCTGTGCTTCTATGATAATTAATGAAACTTGTAATTCAAACAGATCAATTAGAATGGTGGGAGACACGGTGATAACAGGTAGTGATGATTGGACGGCACGAATCTGGTCTGTTTCTAGAGGACAATGTGATGCAGTGCTAGCTTGCCATGCTGGTCCAATTCTATGTGTGGAGTATTCCTCAGCGGACAAAGGGATAATAACAGGTCATGACCAGTAAATAAAGAAGTATTCTATTTCCGAGTTTCCTTTTATTGTTTCTCAGGGTATTATTAGTTTTCATCAGTTTTGTTGATCAAAATCTTGAATAGTACGTTCTAAAGCATGATAAAAATGCTCTCAGGTTCAAGCGATGGTCTTCTGCGGTTCTGGGAAAATGATGATGGTAAGCATAAGTCTTTCCTGAAAATTGGTTGTTTAATTCCTCTGAGTGACCCAGTCTGTCCCTGACTTAATGGACAATTAGCTAGCAATATGCAGTTTAATGTAACAGGGAAAACATTGAATTGCATGTGAATCCATCTATTATAGTTTATGATCATCATAGTGAAGCTGATTCCCCTTCTTCCTAAATACTCATTAAAAACATCCGAATCCTTGACTCCCTAATGGCGTTTGACAAATCAAATTGTTCAGACAGATAGCTCATGATGCCTTTGTGAGTTACACTTTAGCTGTTTTTTCGTTTATCTGTATTAGATACTAATCTTTTATCAGCATTAGTCTTGTAGTTTCTTGTCCGTCGATTTTTGTTTGCTTTTCCTATTATTTGCTAGGTCTTCTTTACTTTTGTATTTTTTTTTTCTAAACTGCTTTGGTATGCGTTACTTGAGCCGAGGGTCTTTTGGAAATAGCCTCTCTACCTCCATGGGGTAGGTAGGGTTAAGGTCTGCGTACACTCTACCCTCCTCAGACCCCACCTGTGGGATTTCACTAGATTTGTTGTTGTTGTATTAGAATTTAGATACTAATATATTGTAAGTATTAATGATATCTCTCTATTTAAGGTGAGATTCCCCCCGTAATATCAATAATAGTACAACTCACCTTGTCAAAGGCTCGCTTAACCCGAAGCGAGGTGCAAGGCATGTTGAGCACTTTGCCTCACTCTATGCGCTTCAGTGTCATTATCATTAAGGTTCTAAGACATTTTTATCCAATAAGCATCTCTTAACGAGGCGACGCTAAACAATGGATATTTCACTTATCGTATTCTTTTTTTCAATTTCTTTGTCCTATATTTGTTATTCATGCTTTTTAGTATTAGTCTTGGACTAAGCATATATTTTTGTATCTTTTCTCCATTTGAGCCTTTTTTTCGTTAAAGCCCATGTGTTATGTGCGCTTAAAGCCCTAGCGGACTGTAGAGTTTTTTTTGTGCTTTTCACTTTGATAACATTGGACCCGACTTATCTTTTCTTTTTCTCTTTTTAATCATTAAAGAAACTGGAACTCTCTATATTCAATTTGGTTTATGGAATTGTTCAAACTTTTTGTGACATTCTAAAGTTGGGAAGCATGAAACATAATCATAAGTTTAGAACCTGTATTTTAAATAATTTTGTTAGCATGATGAAGTTTTTCTTTCACACAACCCTCCCCAGACCCCACTTGTGGGATTACACTGGGTATGTTGTTGTAACACCATCATATCAAAAGCCTATTATCAATTTAATGTAGCCTTGTAATGCCAGAAGTTTGATATTTAATGTACCCTTACCCGGCCGAGAATTCGAGTTTTCTCATTGAATTGGACTGATTGTGAACTGTCATGGTTAGCACATAAGACTTTACATATCCATTTGAGCAATCTGATCTTAGATTGCATCTCTGACCATGGATGGGGTTTTACTCTTTTACTGGCTGCCATTATCAATATGATTGTCAACTGTGCTATTAAAATTTAGTACTCCCTCTGTTTCACAAAGAGTGACTTGGTTTGACTTGGCACAAAGTTTTAGAAAATAAAGAAGACTTTTGAATCTTGTGGTCCTAAATTAAAGTTATGTCAAATGTACTAAACTGCCCTTCAATCTTGTGGCTTTAAACATGCCACGTGGAAAATTGAAATTAAAATGTTACCAAAAAAGGAAAGAGGTCATTCTTTTTGAAACAGACTAAAAAGGAAAAGAGGTCATTCTTTTTGAAATGGAGGGAGTATATAGGAGTATTAAGCAACACATTCACATAATATTTTTATATACAGCGTGCTTCTAGCTTTGTTGGACATTTGATGTTTGGTGTGTTGGTAGACGAAGGTTGACATTAGTTAACTATCTTCTCTTCCATAGAGATGAATGGACGATGAACTGGTTGATTGAATAACTAAAGCTGTTCTTTTTATGTGTAGGCGGCATAAGGTGTATAAAGAATGTCACTATCCATACTGCTTCAATATTGTCCA
Source organism: Solanum tuberosum (assembly GCF_000226075.1). Lineage (NCBI taxonomy): Eukaryota > Viridiplantae > Streptophyta > Magnoliopsida > Solanales > Solanaceae > Solanum > Solanum tuberosum. Next base: position 2,403,276 of record NW_006238952.1, read on the forward strand.
TCGATGCTGGGGAACACTGGTTAGGAATAGGGGCTGCTGATAATTCAATGTCTCTCTTTCACCGTCCTCAAGAGAGGCTAGGTGGCTTCTCTAGTGCTGGTTCAAAGATGGCCGGATGGCAGCTCTACAGAACTCCTCAGAAAACAGCAGCAATGGTATGTATTTTTATTTTTTTTGGAGATAATGGTTTTGTTGTTGAGATAATGGTAAAAAAACACATCTGAAAACTGTCACTTTTTTGCAAGTTTCACACCCCAACTATTCGTTGTTCCCTTTTCCTACCTAAACTATCACCATCTTTGTATTAAAATACACTCAAAGCTGACTAGGCCAACTATGAGTTGTTCCTGTTTCCTACTTGAACTATCACCATCTACTCAACTAGATAAGTTCTAATACATAGATGATGGTGATAATTCAAGTAGAAAAAGAGAATAGATCATAGTTGGGGTGTGAAGAAGTGATAGTTCAAGTGTTTTTTTGACCATTATCTTTTTCTTTTTTGGCTGTACCAGTACTAAACCTTTTTAAGTGACATTAATAGAAAAAGCATCTAATGAATCAAGGAACTAGCTATAATAATTTTTTAAAATGCTCCTAGGCACTAGTTTCGAGGTACACCAAAGTTACTTTTGAATTAGTGGAGCAACTCCGGTGGTCCTTCTGATCACCGGAAAACACTTTTCTTCAGGTCTCCACTATTTCAAATTTCCTGTTTTAGTTTTTTCTTTTCTAGATTCTTTTTTCTTGCCATGCCCTGCTACCTTGGAATAGATCAGCTGCAGTATTAAATACTGTATCATTTGCTCTTTAACTTTTTATGCCATCATCTTTTATCTTCAGGTACGATGTGTGGCTTCTGATCTTGAAAGGAAAAGGATTTGTAGTGGTGGACGCAATGGGTTGCTTCGACTGTGGGATGCTACTATAAACATCTAGGTTTTCATAATTATACTTACCTTGACGGTTTCAATGGATGATCAAGAAGGCTCGTGGTTAGGCTGGTTACCTCTGTCTCACATGGTAAGGGCGACTGTCGCATATACTTGGGGATTATGTGTATAAGTTTGCTCTATTTGGTTGAACTAATCACTATGTACATGCATTGTACATGTATCTTGTATAAATCTTTACAAAATTTGTACTCAAAATAGTCAACTTTTAAGCTCGTGAAAATTCTTGAACATTTGCCTGAGTTCAAAATTTCTCTCATTCAAAATATTTAGCTCGATGAATTTATAGGGGCAGCCTTAGAAGATTTTATTAGCAACTATCTCTGTGATTTTTTATGGCAACTAAAACTGAGCATCTGTCTTTTACTTTTGTCCTCAACATTAAACTGTTTTCTTGAGGAAGCAAAGAAAAATAAATTAAGTAAAGAATATATAGAAAAAAAATCCGAAAGCATAATAATATGTTTGAATCGATTCAAATGAATAAAAGCCATGAAGAAAACAAACATATTCTCAAGAGTAACTCCCAAGAGAATATAATATAATGAGGAAACAAGCCATCATCGCTTTCGAGCCACAAGTGGTGTAGAGAATTTAAGACTCATTCCCAAACATTTACAGTTTCAGAACAGAAGGGAGATGACAGTAGAACGCCGTAGGGCTTGCTTCTATATTGAACCTGGAGTTGGTCAAGGGACTGTTGTCGGTCAATCTTGAAGATGTGCTCCATGCTGAAATATCACAAGTACCGCCTCGTCCTAGGGCATCACATGGAAAACTAAACCAAAATCCTAATGAACCTAAAAAGAAGGATCAAGTTACCTGAGGGAGAGCTCTTTAGATGTAAGGATCAGGAAAAACTTTCAATGTCCAGTTGAAATGATTTATAAGTAGAGTACATCTCATGCTAGTCAGGACTCATGGAGGAGAACGTGTAAGGTGGCCGGGAATGGAAGAGATGGCTTGTTATCAGTAAAGTCATATTGTCAAAAGGTCTAGGTGCGTAGGATTTTACATACTTATGGGTTTGGATCCCCTGGGTCTAAGAATTGTGTTGTTCAATTTTGACAGTTGAGAATTTGAGGAAAAGGTGAATTACTTATATAAGCCAGTGGTTCATGTGAAAATGTTTGGGTGAAGAGGTGGACCACCTCCTCTTACACTATCAGATGACAACTCGTTTGTGATGTGAGAATTTGAGATGTGTCAGGATGCAATGAGTGATGCTACTCACAATAAAGAAGGCACTTATCCAACTAAAAATTTAGAAGAAGAAAGAGAGTCAAAGAGCTTCGACTTTTGCCCACTAGCACTCGTGGTACCATGGAAGGAAAAAAATTGGAGAGTTTTCTAGGAGATAGAGAAACGGGTGTACAATACATTTGACAAAGTCTCTAATTCCTAGTTCTTTTTTGTGCACCCATGATGGTTCAGTTGGTATAAACACTTGGGTGTGATTTTAGCTTATCAGGAAAAAAAGAGACTGGGTGTGATTCGTAGAAAATCATATTATAGTAGATTTTATACTTTTTGGCATACTGCTTGTACATATGAAACTTTCCTATTATCAATAAATTGTTTTACCTTTTCAAAAATAGAAATAAATAAAAAAAATCATAACTTCATTGATATTTAAATACTTGAACATATGCATAAGCAGACATTAAATACTCCACACAACATACAAATCGTGAAGACAATATGAATAAAAATTATCAAACTTATTGTGATCAACATAATACACAACTAAGGGTGTTCACGGTTTGGATAAAAACTGATCCAAACCGAAAAACCAAACCAAACCGATAAAATAAAACCGATTTTATTTGGGTTTGGTTTTAGATTTTTGAAAACCGATAGAATTTGGTTTGGTTATGGTTTTAATTGAAAATAATCGAAGAAATAACCAAACCGAACCGATGAATTATATACATACTTAATATATTGTTTTTATAAACAACTTTAAAGATATTATATATATTTTCACTAAAATTTCTTTATAATTTACTTATTGAAAGTAAAAATGCCCAAGATGAAAACATTTATTTTATTGATTTCATGTATATGAGTGTCTATGACAATTCTTTGTGGGACTGAAAATGTTATTATCTCTTCCTCTATGT
>NW_006238952.1:2408338-2574422 GCF_000226075.1 Solanum tuberosum
GTGAGGGGTGGGGGGGGTGGTGGGGGGGGGGGGGGGGGGGGAGACTGGCTAGAAGTAATTTGTTCTTATTAGTGAAGTAGCAACCTGCTATAGTAAGATGTTGTGTATGCTTTCTTTATAATGTTGATACGATTCAGCATACTCGGAGTCTTCTCTCTAAGGTGGAAGTTCCAATGTGAACTCTTAAAAACCCTGACTTTGGCAGGTCGTTTAGCCCCCTTCATCTTAGGCGCAAAGTATTAGGGTAAACCAATATGATCCGGCATTGTAGGTGTTCGTAGTGAGATGGAGGCCACTGCCCCTGCCCCTGAGTTTGTAACTTTTGGTCATAGGTTGTCACCCAATACTGATAGGGGAAACATGTCCCCTTTTCCATCACAGAATAAATGGAAATTGATCTAACATCAACTGTGAAGAATTATATATTTCCATTTTCCATCCACACTGGTCGGTGGGTGCATCACCCACTTGATTGTGAGTTGCAGTGATTTGTAAATAAACATTATATTGTTTCTATAGTTGCCTCAAGACAAATCAAAATTGTTCTCATAAGTAGAATAGTATCATCTAACTTCAGTAAGGGAATTAATGGTGCCATCTGTTGAGCTATGAAAGTTCCTTTGCATTAAAAGATAGTTCTTCATTATGAAAATCCCAGGATCATTTGAAAATTTAGCATTATTTCTCTTTCTCATTGGGGAAAGTTAAAAGACAGAACAAAATTTAGAGAGAAGCACAATATAATTACTTAGTTTCTGCAAATTAATCAGCCCATGGCTTGGTGAACTGGAGGGACCATGGTAGCTTGTTGTAGCTGCATGTTCTGTTTCTGTGCCTGATTTCCTTGCCATCCTGTCAATGAAGAACAGTCCATATAGTTTAGAAATATGACAACTATAATTGCGAAACCCATAAAACGGAGGTCTGGTTCATAATTTATAGATAAGGACCGTGATACAATTGACCTAGCAACTTAATACTTGTGATTATAAAAATAAAATAAAATAAGGTTGTAAGTAGTATTACCAATTGAAGGGTCAAGTCCTCTGTGGTGAAGCTCTCGATATTCTTGACAGAGAGCACAGCACTCGCAAAAGCAGTGGATTACCCAGTCAGGTGCCGGTGATTCAATTAGCCCGTACTGGCTCCTCATCTTTGTACGATAGGTGCATGACATTATGCAAGGCATTCCAATGAACATAAGAATTGCCCCATAGATAAAGCCGCTAGTGGTACAAGCTATAGTATACACAAAAAAGAGAGACAAGGATAGAGTATCCAGTGTTAATAAAAGATAATTATGAAAGTATGGAGAATTCAGAAGGGAACTGCTATGAAGTGTAAGAATTTCCATTTTTGTTTTCTTATCTATGTATCACTTACGAGTTTGTCCAGAGTCTACAATCTCCGCAATCTGTCCAAATGTCAGGCAGGGGAAGCATGCTGTGATGAGAGCTGAAAGTTTGCACAGGCTAGTAAATCACATTGAAACTTTTACTTTCGTAAGCAAATTGAACAGTTCCTTTGTCTGTGTGTGTGCTTGAGTGCATGAGATAAGGAGATTAAAAACTGTTTACCATTTGTGGGGTCTTCCATGCAATCAAACAATCCAGTCTTCCAAGATTCAGTTGGAAGAAGTGGCTTGAAGGGGATTCCCATCATGGGAGATGCTGGTTGCGTCCCTTGTTGGTATTGTCCCATACCCATTCCTAATTGTGAACCTTGCGCTAAACTGTATTGTGGAAAATTAGTACCTGCTTGAGGCTTAGAGTTGGTAAAAACTGGCACATTATGATTCTGAGGCACAAATGCGTGTGGTCTGGCCTGAGGAGAATATAATTGGGGATCAACTTGAGGTGGTGGAAAAGCATGTGCTTTATTAGGAGTTGGATGAAAGCCTTGTGGTTCATAACTGTCCTGAGCAGGAGGGAAGGCCTGTGGCACAGTTGGAGGAAATGCGTGTTCTTCTTCTTCTTCTTGCGTAGGAGGAAAGGTGCCTGGCTCATAGTAATCTTGAGCAGGTGGGAAGGGATGTGGCAAGGGTTGAGACTGGGGTGGAGGAAAGGCTTCTGCTTGAGGTTGAGGGTCATGAATGGGAAAGCTGTTGTGTTGGCTAGGGTGTAGTGGTGATTTGGGCTTAGGCTGCTTCCTTGGCCTCTGAGTCTTTCCATTTTGCTGAGAAACCTGTGTGGTCACAGGCCTGCTCATTGGCTGAGGTGCTGCCTGTACATATTGTTGCTGTAGTACTGAGTGTTGATTTTCCTGTGATTCACTTGCCATTGTCAGTTCTTGTGATGGTTCATCTTGATTTTCTTCTGGATAAAGATCTTCATGGAAAGACTCAATGGATGGTGGAGGTATTTCATCAATGGTTTCAGGGGCTTGATAATGATCAAAACTTTCCACTTGATGAGGCTGTAGCTGGTGCTGATCATTATCATTTTGATGTTGAACTTGGAACTGATGAATGGGTTTTGCACCTATACGCCCCATTTCTTCTTCACTCTCTTTGTTGAATGAAAGAAGAAAGAGGGTACTTTATATTTAGATGATCTGCGTTGATAGAAGACTATTAATAGACATTTTATAATAATTATGGAAATGTGTGGGAATTAATCACCCCTCCCCCACTAGGCTCATTGTTTAAATTCGGCTGTCGAGGGACATGTTAATTCCACGTTCCTGCATAGTTGATTGATGTCAACTATCTTATGATTGAAGGGAGATAATGGGAATATTATTTCTTTAAGTATCCTCTCCTAATAATATGTGAACACTCAGTTTCCTTTTGAATATGCTTGTAGCCGGGGTGAAGCTACAATATCACGTATGGGTTCAGTTATAAACTCCAAATCATCTTGGCTCTAGTCGGCGCTTAACGTGAAAATTATCATTCAACTAACAACATTACAATGAGAAAAACGTAGAGATATGAACAAAATTTGCTACTATCGACAACTTTGACCTGGTTTACCTATACAGATAATGCCAGTAAGTCATTGCAGCTATCATGGAATTTCAGTAGTGTCGTGATGATGACAACTCTAAACCAAAGACTTAGTCCACAAAGCAATGTGAGCATCTTTCTTTAAAGTCAACTAAAAGCCTAAAATATTTGTACACTTGTAAAGCAGTGAGCGACGACTTTTACTTATATAACTTGCAATATACTGATTGTAGAATTCCAATAATTCATCTTTGGACTTTGAGTGTAATATGTAAAAGACTTGATGAGGTATTGATTTTGCGAATTATATTGTAAATAAATATTGAAAAAGTCATATATATCTTTATATTTTTTTATATCAAACAAATTTGCCCATCACTAAACTTTTAATTCAATATCATACCTTTGTTAGGAAAGATACCATTTTTCCCTTGATGCTAACAATGATATGATAGAGACAAATACGAGATTGATTTTCTAACGACACAGTATAGATGAAGTAAAAGTGTAACAAGTACAACATTTAAGCAATTTCTGAACTTCTACAATTTGTTAAAATGGCCATTAATTCTTTTAAAATTTTCTCAAATTGCGGGTGAACCCGACCAATTTCTCTCTATCAAACTTTGCTTTTTGTGAATTAAAAATACATTTCACGATTTATAAATTGCGCTCAACACCTTATACCATTTTGCAATTACAATTCACATTTATCATTTGCGACTAGAAATCTCATTATAGTAAGTTGGATTGATTCAAATAGTGCACAAATTGTATGCATTGGCTATAACATACAAACAATTGTCTGTCCAATTAAACATCATTGTATAAATTAAGTTAAAGTCGTAAATTTTAAAAATATTTCTTTCATTTAAACTTTGTATCCCATTAAAATATTACCCAACTACCTAATCACAAATTCTATAATTACGAACTCCTCAGAAACTAAATAGTACTCCATTTGGTATTACTTGACCAAAATTACACGTTTTGAAGTGAGAAAAAATACTCATAAAACTGAAAACTTGATATCTCTGATATATCATAGGGAAGCATTTTTATTATATTGAAATCTTTGGAGAAGGTCAAATTGTAATATTAAACTAATACTTCTTCTATTCACTTTTCTTGTCTATTATTTAAAAACTAATATTTTTTTTTAATTATCACTTTTAACATATCATATTTTTTTCCCCATATTTTATACTTAGTATAATATTAAATATTAATTATAATAGAGATAATGTGGTAAGACATGTCAATTATTACCTTAATAGGAGCTTTTTGCAACGGGAATAAAATAAAAAATTGTTCAACTTTCTCCATAGCAACTTCAGGAAGGAGGATCACTGGGTCAGAGAGGGAGAAGGCGAAAAGTTCGTCTTCTTCTACTCCCCTCGCTACTGGAGAGGTATGTGTTGGCGCAATTATCTGTTAAATTTCGTCAAATCTATTTTAATTTTGGGATTAGTTCACTTTAACACTAGGCAAGAGCAATTTCGCGTTTATGTTCTAGTTATCAGTAGTTTATCTGATGCAATAATCGGATTTTTAGCTACTGTTCAGTCAAGTTGCTTTGCATTTTGCTGCAAAATGTTGGAACAGAGAGATAGAATGAGAGAAGGGAAATTAGCTCGGGTTTTTGTTGGATTTCGATTGCTAGTGATGAAGTGAATTTAGTAGAGAAAAATGTTCATTTGGCATTGTATGCTTCTTTCTGATTTCTGTGACTTAGTTCTTTACATACTTTTGTCTCTAATTCAGTAATTAATTTTTTCAAATGATTGTTGTGTATAATGATATTCAACATCATCAACAACAACAACAACAAAGTGTAGCCCATAAGCAGGGTCTAGGTAGGGTAGAATGTACGCATACCTTATCCCTACCTCGGGAGGTAAAGAGGCTGTTTCCGTTAGACTGTTGGTTCGAGTAACGCATGTCAGAGCACTATGGAATATGATGTTGATCAATATGGGTTCAGATAAAAGTTTTAAATTTTGAACTCTTACAACTACATCTCCCGTTCCTCTAACTGACTCCTTTGGGGAACTAGTCACCGAACAATTAGACCTTCTTTTTTGGATAACGCTTATGGTTACCCCAAAAGATTGCATAACCCCAGTGGTCTTGAAGAAACCTTGGGGATCCACCTCTGTGAGGCGGAGGAACAAGTGATGAGAAACTTTATGGAAAAATCCGTTATGTTCAAGATCATAATTCTGAGAGAGTGATTTCAAGAGGATCAAAGAAGGTGACCTGTCTGATTTTATTGTTGATTTCACAGTCTGCGTCGATTTCTTTTTCTTCTGATATGCTGCTTTCTCATTCTCAGTATGCAGAAGACCTAGGAAGTGGTTTCAGCTCAGATGAGGAGTCCAATTACAAGAAGATGTATGAAGAGGATATAAATCCATTTGCAGCTTTCTCGAAGAAGGTCCCCAACTTTTCTGTCACATCTTAATCGAGTTTCCATGTCTTTTTCCCTGATGGCAGGATTAGGTTGGTGTTAGTAAAACTTAGCTGTTCCACTTCCTCCATCTGCCAAGTCCATTCTTTTGAGGCCTATGAATTAGCTTCCAAACTATTTAAATTCATAAGAGTAGCATAAAGCATGTGCGATTTTTAATGTTCCATACATAAAAATTGCAGAAACATTTATGATTCCATTTTCTAAACTGTTTCTAGATGTTCTCGGCTTTGTATTTCCCCATATTTACAATTTTACATTGTCTAGTCAGTGCAATAGCTTCCCTTCAATTTTCTGTATTTCCCTTGTTTCCATTTCTCAATCTGTACATGCTTCATACCTATTTTACTCATGCTATTGGAGGTTCTTGGTCCTCATCTTATCAAATTGTTTTGTCTATAATAGGAAAGGCACCAAAGATACAAGGAACTTGGTTTGAGAGACAAGATTACTCTCAGGAGTGGATGTTTTCTTCTTGGTAACAAGTAAGCCTTCTCTCTTCAGTTTCCCCTTTAGTTAGCTGGACACTTTATCTTTCCAGATCGGGATGTGCTTGCTCCTCTGCCGTGGTAACTTAAGACTAATCACATGGATGAAATGATTTGCATTTACATCCTAAATTTTTCACCAAAACCATCTAGTAGTTCTATGAGTATCTTTATATAGGGAAAACAAATAATATTTGTGTTAGTTAAGGGCTATTACTTCTAATCCTGGCCTAGACTGAGAGAGAGTTTATCATTAAAGCTATGATAGTGGGAAGGTGTATCAGTAATTTAGTTCGATGCTCTAAACCTCTATCTTGACACCTTTGTGATTGCACACCTTCATCTCATCTTCTAATGTGGGATGTGCTTAACTAACCAAATAGAATTTAAATGATGTAATTTGAGCTGAGATTTAACTGTCAAGTTTCACTGTAGTAATTGATGAAGGTTATCAACTAATCCTGCTCAATGGTATTGCTGAATAGAATGGCTGGGTTCCTGATTTAGATGTGCTGCTTGCTGCTATAATTTCTCAATTTAGATTTATAATTCCTGGCCCTATAACTTGTTACCTATGCATTTCAAATCTCATAACCATAACAATAGTAGCAAGTTTGGATTAAGTTCCAAAGAAAAAATGTTGTGAAAAAGTAAAATGGCATTGTTGTTTTATTAGGGACGCGTAACTGTCGATTCAAGTCTCATACATTTCATAGTTAAAAGATAACAACAACAAACAACAACATAGTGTAATCCAACAAGTGGGGTTTGGAGGGTGGTGTGTACAAACCTTACTCCTACCTTGTGAAGATAGAGAGGATATTCCATTAGACCCTCGACTCAAGTAATGACAAGGCAAAAATCATTGCAGTAAATATTAACAATGCAATTGAAAGTCAGGACTGATCTTAACGGTGTTTAAGCAAGATAGGAGACGTAAGAACTAAGAATTGGTTAAGCCACCAGGCATTGCCAATCTAAGGATTACGATTGAAATGGATCAGATATACCTGTTGTATTCCGGATGGAATATATAGAAGGCATATGTATTTTGTATGGAATAATTTAATTATACTTCTAAGATGTATTAGGTAGCACAATATTTTGTGAGTTGTAATGTATGCACTATGAATTTAGTGTTACCGGGCATACAATTGCCGATATTACTTTAAGAAAATCTTGAAAATTACACTGAAAGTGATAAAGATGATGTCAAAAAAGAGAAGTAGTTAGTTCAATAAATTCAGTTAAGCTAATCAAGAAAAAAAAAGTAACAATAAACGTAACTAATTAGAGGTGTAAAATCATCTTATAAGGTTTCATTGAGCTGGAGTTGTCGAGGTCCTTTTCTTGAATCACATTAGGAGAAAATGTACTTGTAAATAAAAGGTAAAACTAGCTATTTCGCATGTTTCCTTTTCTTTCATAGTATAGAATAAGCATTATACAATAAAAGGATTGTCCGATGCACAAAACATCTCACGTTAGCGGGGTCCAGAGAAGGGTCGCAGCCAAGGTTTGTGTTGTAGACAATCCACCCTAAGGCAAGTATTAGTGGTTGCTTCTATGACTCGAACTTGTAACCTATAGGTCACACAAAGACAATTTTACCGTTGATTCAAGCTCCCCCTTCTGAATTAACATTATATATGAAAATAACTTAAAGGTATTAATATGAATACACTAAATAAACGTGACAAAACACGTGAAATATACTCATACTATAAAAACAATAAATAAACATGACAATACACGTGACAAATAGATTCATAATATGAAAACATTACATAAAATAACAATTTAGTTTTCATTTATCTTCAGATTGACATAATATGAAAACACTAACTAAATGTGACAAATAGTGTCATAATTGTTAAAGAATGACAAAAGTCCCACATCGGTGGTTAATGAGATGGGTGGACTCCTTATAAGGCTTGGGCAATCCTCCTCCCTTTGAGCTAGCTTTTGGGGTGTGAGTTAGGCCTAAAACCTAATTTAACATGGTATCGAAACAGGGCCCGTCTCACCTGATGTTGGGGCCCCCAAAATCAAAATTGCCCACGCACCAGATGCTGAGCACTAGGTGTGAGGTGGGGTGTTAAAGAATGACAAAAGTCCCACATCGGTGGTTAATGAGATGGGTGGACTCCTTATAAGGCTTGGGCAATCCTCCTCCCTTTGAGCTAGCTTTTGGGGTGTGAGTTAGGCCCAAGACCTAATTTAACAATAATGCGAAAATTAAATTTTAAAAAAATGGCAAGGCACGTGACAACAATATTCTCATAATATGAGAACATTTAATAAGCATGACAATACACCTGGCAATCTACTATAAATTAGACAAGTTTTCCTCTCAAAATTGCTCAGCCTAAACATTGTGTTTTCTTCTTCAATCATTTTCTTTTGCAATGGAAAATGAGACCAATAAAGGTAAGCAAAAAATTGAAATGAAGTTGATTGAGTCTGAGAGAACACGCACTGTGAGTTTCTCAAAAAGAAAAAAACTTTGTTCCAGGATGCAGATAGGCTTGCAACTCGGACTGGAGTAGATGTTGGTGTTATGCTCTTTTCACCAAGTGGAAAACCATGTTCCTATGGTTCCACAAGTATAGAAGAAATCATTGATAACTTTTTCAAAGTGAAACTAGAGGATCACCAATGTGATCATGCTGAGGGAAAAATAAATGGCTTTGAGGTATTGGGAGCTTTCCATAAAGAATTACAAGCATGGAATGAGAAAGAAAAAAAACGAAAACTAATGTATAAGATTATGCACTCTGGCTCAGAAGTACCTCCGGATCAACACATGGAGGAGCAGAAGCTTGCATTGAAGTTGAGGGTGGAGAAAATTAAAAAAGAAACACAAGGTGCTATTCTTGCCGAGCTTCTCAAGATTGATTTAAATGTTGCCCCTGAGCAAGAAGAAGAGGAGAGTTCTTGAACTCATAATTATCATGTAGTTGGTAATTGGAGTTCTTGAAATTGGAGCTATGCTTGGAGAATACTTTACCAGCGGTCGAGTCTTCTGATATATTCAATTCTTGTTTTTTTTATTAGTCACATGTTGTTAGCCTTTAGTCATCCGTTGAGGTTTTATTTAGACCATAAAATAGAAGGGTTATGGAGTTCTTATGTTATAAAGTTAGTTTTTTTCGTTTGTTTCATCTTTAGTCTATAATGATGCTTTGTGTTGTCTAGATTGGTAAATCAATTGACTTTTTCTATTTAACTAGTGAACAATGTGAAAGTTATAGATCAAAGAAAACCCTCGTATATTCATTGATATTCTTTTATGTTTCTATCTCCAGCAAGGTTAGTTCATTTACATTTTACATCAAGGCTAGCTCTGTGAGATGTTGGAATGTCTGTAATATGAATTTATTTGATAGAATACAGCCAAAACCTTACAAAATGGCATATAAATTACTGCAGTCTAAACTCTATTTTTCCTAATTAGAAAACAAACTCCCAATTAACATAAAACAAATCCCTAAAAATCAAATATTCAGTTATCCGATTTTGTTATTAACTCTCACGATTGTAGCAACAATTCTTGAGTGAGTTTCAGCGCTTTTAGAAATTGTTAGCACACAATCAGGTCCTGGGAAATAATAAACACTACTCCTAGAAACATGCAAACTCCTAGCTTTTCTCTGAGAAGTTCAAATCTTAACATGAAACGACGTGGTGAAAATATCAGCCACTTGACTTTTTGTTTTAAAATAAACCAGTATCACTTCACCATTCTTCGGTACTTCCCTTAAAAAATTATAACTTGATATTAAAATGTTTAGTTCTTCCATGAAAGACTGGATTTTGTAATGTGGCTATAGTGCCTGGTTATCGACAAATATCTCAGTACCTCTCTTCTTGCTTTATGTAGATACCTCAACACAAAGTAAAATCAATTAGTTTTATGTAGCTCATAATGATTTTCTTTTATTGTCTTATGGCAAATCTCACGAGAGATTTTTATTTTTACATGTTAAGAATTTAAAATAAACATAAAACATTTTGTAGGATCATTTGGATTTCAATATTTCAACTAGGTAGTACAATCACGCTAGTTATATACTAGCTCATTATAAATGTTCTTTTAATTATGTAGCTCATATATCCCCAAATTTTATTTCGAAATTATTATTCATTATGTGGCTTAAAGTTGAATTACCGATAATCTTTCATTTTCACTTAAATAACTATACCCCGAAATGCTCCCGGCATAGGAGCCTACGGTTCCATTCACATACCAACCTCTTAGTCCTATAGGACTTAAGTAGGCAGTAAAAATCGTGAAGCACTAGACTACAAGTAAGTTCATCTTCACACGCAATGCTATACTGCCTGAACTTTTGAAGTCACATACTGAAGAAGTTCATTTAATATATTAAATGCTAAGCTTCTTTCAGCATCAATTAAAGTCGTTGTAGTATAGTGGTGAGTATTCCGGCCTGTCACGCGGGTGACCCGGGTTCGATCCCCGGCAGCGGCGTAACCTTTTTTTACTCTCACCGGCGACTCTGGCTTTTCCGATTCATCAAGCAGAAATTCAACAATAACAACATGTTAATCTAGCGTCACAACAAAGTCGTTGTAGTATAGTGGTAAGTATTCCCGCCTGTCACGCGGGTGACCCGGGTTCGATCCCCGGCAACGGCGTATCTTTTTTTGCTCTCACCGGCGACTCTAGTTTTTCCGATTCATCAAGCAGAAATTGAAAATTAAGATTATTTTACTCTAACGAAATTATTATTCATTATGTGGCTTAAAGTTGAATTACCGATAATCTTTCATTTTCACTTAAATAACTATACCCCGAAATGCTCCCGGCATAGGAGCCTACGGTTCCATTCACATACCAACCTCTTAGTCCTATAGGACTTAAGTAGGCAGTAAAAATCGTGAAGCACTAGACTACAAGTAAGTTCATCTTCACACGCAATGCTATACTGCCTGAACTTTTGAAGTCACATACTGAAGAAGTTCATTTAATATATTAAATGCTAAGCTTCTTTCAGCATCAATTAAAGTCGTTGTAGTATAGTGGTGAGTATTCCGGCCTGTCACGCGGGTGACCCGGGTTCGATCCCCGGCAGCGGCGTTTGTTTTTTAACTTCAGTCGGATACTAAATTCCGATTCCGGCCACACATCTAAAGCTCGATGACTATAGTATGTGCATTTTCTAGCTACGGTCCTTTGGTTTGCCTCTTCTCCTCCCTTACTAAAAACCCTAATTGTACCGTCATATTGGAGGAGTTGGATGAGCAGCACTTCTGCAGAACATTTTAAAATATTGCCAAAGATATGTCAATGGAGCAGTGTCTTTTTCAAAGTGTTCTTTGGAAAAGGTATTTTCCTTTTTGTGTTTCTGGGTCTCATCTTCCTGATGATTCTAATTTGCATTTTTTTGCATCATTTTTGTAGTTTCCTTTTAATATGTGCGTTTAAATTGTTATATTGTGTTACTATTAGCTTCACAAAGTAATGTGAACACAGAAATTATTATTTTGATAAAAAGGGAGATATATTTTATATATAGTTACTTACTTTAACATTACATTATCGCCGTTATTATTTGTGATTATAGATAGCTAGATATGTTATCAAAACGAGCTAACTTATTACGTATAGACCATACTACTATTTTACTAGATGATACTCCATCTTGATCTGCCTTTTGTTTCTCCTTTGCTACATCTGGTGGAGTTTGTAGGATAAGTGAATTAGTGGTATGTATTAGCTTGGAACCTAATTTGGACAGAAGGTTGGCTACCTTGTTCCCTTGACGGAAGCTATGACGGACCACTAATTCCCCAACTTCGTCAAAGTTGACTTGCATGACAAAATAGTGAAACGGTAAGTTATAATGATTTGATTTTCTTTATTCTGGGAATTTGGTATTGCTAAGTTACGGTAGGAAATAGGTAAATGGAACCATGAGGAATAGATACAAAATGGGAGTCGAATGCTCACTAATTAAATGAAAGTTCATATCATTAGTTGATTGAAGGAAGCTTATTAGATTTTGAATAAACTATTTATAATACTTATGAATAGATTAAATAATACAAATATAAAATTATAATTAAAATTATTGAATTTTGTCGGTAGAGAACGCTCTTCCCCTGTAAAGAGTTGGCAAACTAGTAGTTAAGTATAGATAGAAGGAAAATAAGTCGGTAATGCATCAAAACAATATAATGAGAACATTTAATTCATAAATAGTTTATTACTTAAATTTGGTCGATTAATATTACTTAATGATTGTAAATAAAAATAAATTGGTGCATGCACTGAATTGTTCTCATTTCTCAACAATAAATTCCTATTTTTTTATGGGTAAAGAATAACTCGTCTTTTATCCAAGAATTTTTCGTTTTCCCCATTGACCAGGCAAAAAAAAAAACAGGCAATTCATTTCATAGAATTTTCTTAAATTATTCGGACTACTCAAAAAAAACAAAAGTAAGAGGAAGATGGGAAATTGGGAATGGCAACCTGTTGGAATCTGGTGCTTCCACCGAACATATACGAGGTTGAGTGCGTGTGTACAGTGTGTGATGAAAATTAGATGTGCTACAAGTAAGGAGAAAGGGATGAATTTAGAGCACAATCCTAAGTAACGTCTTTTGTGTTACACGATTGAGTTGGGATGAATCTTGGATTCTTTCAAAATGTATTATTGTTGTTGACGCTTATCTTGACTTGTCACTAATATGTTCATCATCTGGTTGTTGCGGAGTTGCATCATTGTTCTGGATCCCCAGTCTTACCCTTTATGATCTAATGACATGTCCGATGTTACCTTTACTGAACTAGATTCAATTGAACTTTGATTATGATGTGTCTTCTCTTGATTTGTCCAATTATAAAGACGGTATTTCTACCCATACAAATAATTTGGGAATTGAACTTTTGATAAAGAAATGAAAAAGGAAATTGTACCAACTAATATGACTAACTGATAAACCACAAGCAGCCAAAGAATGGTAAGTGACTATTAGCTCTGTGAGCCAAAGAATATGAGGGCAGTAGATTCTTATATGATGTCCCTCCACTTTTAACTTATATACACGTACAAATTGTACGGTACAATGCAAATAATATTTACTCGATTAGACTGGTATATCAAGTTGTCTTCATTTTTTTTTTCAAGTGATCAGTTTCACTTACCGTTATTTATAATTATCTTTTAAAAACTTTGAGCAAAACTTCAAATTACGCTATGGTGGACTGAGTTAATATGATCCACTAACGAGCAACTTTATTTTGTGACACATAAAACCTATGCATATTGTGTGAGCCGTGAGGCTTGTTTTGGGTCCATCAATTTGTTTTGGGAATTACAATTATCATCCTAGGATTGATTCCCATTCAAGGTGTCCTTCATCAATGTGTCAGAAATTTTGCTAAAAATATATAATACTATATATAACATGTATATATGAAAAATAATTTTTGATCAAGAGTATAATTTTTTCTATATCAAATTTAATTCTTTCAATGAAGAGTGTTCAACTGATCATCTTCGCTCAACTTGACTCTTCATGTCCTAATCTGTGCCAACTAATGTTGGGGATACATGTCAAGTTGTGATTGAACATGGGCAGATAAAGCTAAAGCAGATTAAGACATCAAAATTAAAAGGCTACCGACCGAGTTCAAGTAATTTATAGTATCTGATCCCACTACTAAAGGCAGGTATGGCCTACTTCTTAAGTGACAATATCCACACGTTGTCTCCTCCAATGGAGATTCTTCTTGTATTTATCCTATATTTTTATAATAATCTCAAGCATGTGAACTCCCTTAAGCCACCTTCCTTCAACTTCAATAAGACCAATTTGTCATTTTATTAATGACTTAATTAGTGATGTTGTGTTAAAAAATCAATTTCTTAGTCACTCAACCCACTGGTGGCAGAATCTGACCATCTGCCTTGGTTATTATTATTATCATTTTTTTTTCTTTTTTCATTTATACACCAATGTAAAATCCTGAACATATCCATAATATAGTAGTTGAAGTGGATCACTCAAAACTTGCAGTGCTAGTAATATCACTCGAACAGTAGGGAAGAGTGGCCGAGTGGTAAAAAACGGCCGACTATAAATAATATACGTTCTGTACAGTGGGAATTCTACAATTGGGATCTTGAGTACTCAACAGAACCCAATAGTTTGGAGTCTAACCATATACTATGTGTCTTAAAAGAAATAGTATAGATAGCTTTGAACATATGTTTCAAATCTCGGTTTAAATTATGCATAGGTAGAATATATCAAAATATTCATTAGTCTTGTGCTCTTAAACACACATTTTATGTGGAAAGTTTGAAGTTATAAAAAGAGTTGCAAAAAAATAGAAAGAGATATTTGTTTTTAGACGAAATAAAATTGAAAGACAAACAAATAGAAACAGAAAGATTAATATTTAAAATTCTGAATTTGTCACTAATACACCGATTAAGTGCAACACAAAGCTATAGGATAAAAGGCAGTTTTGAGCATTATGTGACATATGGACCAACAATAGTTCAAAAGTTGGCATTGGAATTGTTGGGGTAACGCTAAGAGCTCATGGCCTGTGTCAATGTTTCGTCACTCTTTCCCCCATTTACACAGAAAAAAACAAGTCAAAAACCAGACAGACTGCAATGGGAACTGGGAAGAGACCACCTCATGACTGATCACAAAACTTAGCTTGTTTAATTTGACTCTGACGTAAAATGCTGATGCACTTCCCCAGAATTTCATGCACAATCTAAAAAAAATATTTTATTCCAACATACCTCCAAAATGCTCACCCAAGTGGTCTCATGTTGTTCATATACAAAAGTTAAAACTCGACATGGTGCCGTGGATGTGATCACTTCTCTTTTAATCAAAAATCTCAAGTTCTAATTATGTATATGAAAAAATCCTCAGTGATGGCGTA
Source organism: Solanum tuberosum (assembly GCF_000226075.1). Classification (NCBI taxonomy): domain Eukaryota; kingdom Viridiplantae; phylum Streptophyta; class Magnoliopsida; order Solanales; family Solanaceae; genus Solanum; species Solanum tuberosum. The sequence continues at coordinate 2,423,182 of NW_006238952.1, forward strand.
TGCGGCACAAATTCAAGTACTTGCTATCCATAATGTGTAACAATAGATACTCCATTTAAAGTTGGTAGTAGAAGTTGGGTACGGTATTTATGAGGCTCTCACCAGTCAATAGCACTTTCTAGAGTTACTTAACAAATTCACATTGGACCATTCTCATCTTCTCTTCCAACCTTATAAGTATTAATTAATAATTACAGTCGTACAATCATTTAATTTCCAACTACATTTCAATCTCTCACCTTACAAATTTCCTGTGAGTAATTAAAAACTACACCCATTACATTCATAATTTAAAAAAACAACCCTACCATCCATAATTAATATAACTTCATTATCCATCACCTACCCTTTATTTGCTTCTTTTTTTTTTTCTCTTCCAACAAATTATACTGCTTTTAATATTTTTACAATAATAATTAATATTGGTAAAAGCAGTTACTGGAGAATGGAAATGCAAAGTGTTTTACTATTTCCAACTCAACATTTGTCGGGGCTAAATCCAACAAGATTGTTGGCCAGGTCATAACTGACACGTGTCCCTTGCTGCTGTATGTTTCCAATAATTGATAGCGACCCATCCGTCGGAGCAAAAGCCAAGCAGAATTTTCCCGACGAATCCACCGGAATAAGGTAATTCTTCGGGTGCAATGGCAGTGTTTTACCGCCGGAGAAATGAAACGCCAACGTCGGAACACTCGCTCTTGTCATCGACGACAAGTCGTAGCAAGTGTCGAACAGTGCGAACTTCCCGGCGGAAGGTAAATGCTGAGTGTACTTCACGAACGAGTCACGTAGAGTATTGTAAGCAGTGCTCTTTAACCGAGTCACCGCCGTTCCGGAATCCACAATTATCCCGCCGCTACCACTTCCGTCCACCTGAAACACCGACGCCGGAATCGACAGCATCTGCCCGCCGACACTGATTCCGGTAAGTCCGACGTAGAAGAAAGTGCTCCTTCTCGAGTTACGGAGTAACGGTGCGATTACGGAGTCACCGGGTCGAGCTGAATTAAAATCCAGCGTTGAGGATGAAGCAGAGTCACGGTCCACGAAACAGTAGGAAAACGACGACGCTTTGATTTGAGTTGGTAGAGATAAAGAGCCGCCGCCTAGAGCAATCAAGCCAGCGGCACCAACGAATAGCCCTTCGTTATCATGGCCACAACCTATAGCAACTTCAGAGAACGAACCAGAGTTCCCAAACGACACCGTTTCAGTTGCAAAATCTCCAACAGTGAACGAGCCGTCTCCATAAGAGACTTGGTAGAGACACGATTGACTATTAGCACAAGCCGAAACCTCAAGAGCCGAGCACTGAGCTGCGTCGCAAGAGAGCCGACTGTATGTAGAAGAACTCGACGGGCTAAAAATTGGATCCGACTGCTGATAACAATCAGAGCACGGCTCACATTGAACCCAAGTGATGTCACTGCCAGTGTCAAGCACCATGTAATACTCCTTAACCGGTTGACCCAAGCCGAGCCGGGTAAAGTACTCACCGCTACCCTGACTAGCTCCAGAGGTAATAGGAGTCTGAAGGTCCTCAGGCTGCACCATGGTCTCCACCGGCTTGAGATCCGAGTGATTAAAGTTGTTCAACGCGAGCTGGAGCTTCATGGTGAGTGAAGAAACTCGGGCCGAATCACGTTCGAGTCGAGAGAGAGTGAGAGCTGCATAATCTTTATGGCGGGGCATAACAAGAGCTGAACGAGGATAAACTGAAACAGATATTGAAGAAGAATTAAAATGGGTATTCTTAATTGCTTCTTGTTGAAAATTTTGTGTAGCAGGAGTGAGAACTTGAACAGTTTTCTCAATGGATGCTGCAACATCGAAGATTTGGGTGTGAGGATGTGAAGAAGATGACAAAGAACGAGAGAGAACACATGGGACAGAAACAAGAGAGATAAAAAGAAGAAATAAGCAAAATTGGGCCATTTTTTTTTATGAAAATTGAAATGTGAAAAGAAAAGGAATGGAGAAGAAAAGAAAGTGAAGAAGTGAATATATGTAGAGAAGGGAAAAGCCTAAAGATGAGGGGAAATAAAAGGAAGGGAGGGGGCTCACGTCAGACTTGTTGAATCCATACAAAAGCATTTAAAACAGAGAAAGAAGCTTGATACCTGCTCTCCCTCTCTGTTTTTCTATTTCAGGTGGTCGTTCCGTGTTTGATATTTATATTAAATCCTTCACGTAATTTCGCATTAGTATGAACTACGAAGGTATTGACTAATTTGAAGTTGTTAATGAAAATTTTAGGATAACTTACCGTTGTTATAATCTTTGCTTTTACGGTGAGCACTAACCCCCACAATATAATAATTTACAAATAACACAAAACATGTAAAATGCACTAGACAAGCTCTATCCAATAGGCTGATTTAGAATATATTGAGGAGTGCTCGATCTCAGATCATTCATATAGATGATCACCTTTCAAACTAACTCTTACTCTTGTGATTTTTAATAGAATTTCTGTCATGTTTAAGTTCAAAATATTTGATTAAGAAATTGAGAAATCTTTTAACTATAGTCACCACAATCTTGTTGGTAGACTAGATTTCTCTTTGTTCTATTATCACTACTACTATAAAATAAGAGGTGATGTTGTCACCATCAATTAATTAATTAATTATTGTTTTTTCCTCTCTTCTTTCTAATGTGCATCATTTTTGTCGAGTCAATTCCCTAAATTGTCACCTAAGTTTAGGGAATTGCCTTGAAATATTATTTATGTTTCATTTAGGACCAAAATATCACTCAACTATCACTATTTTCCTCCAAATATGCTTACCACTTCAAAAACCCCACTCTCTCCTAGTTGGCATGCCATGTCATTGGAGCCTTTTTTTTTAATAATAGACTTATTTGATTCATCAAACTCAATTAACTAAAATAATGATCTTACTATTTTTTTTAAATAAATAATTTATATATATATATATTAATTTATTGAGAAGAAATTTTCATACTTGAAAATCTCTTATCATAATTAACTTTTTATTTTTTATGCTATGAAGATTTTTTTTAAATAATGTCATCAATTTTGAATACTTATAAACACATATTCAAAAAATATTGATATATAAATCACTGATGAAAATTAAATTAAAAACAAAAGTTAAATAATAAATTTCTCCATTTTACCAACTATTTTGTCAACCTTACAAATTTATTTGAATACTTTTATGAAAAAAGTTACTTAAATTTTTTAAATAATTTACTTAGAGATTTCAAAATTTCTCAGGTAACAATTGCACACAAAAATATTCATTGAATTTTGTTTTTGTAGAAAAATATGAAGAAATTAGATATTTTTAAAGTGTTTTTTATAATCTTCATAATTCTCACATAATTTATATATTTGTTTTGTAGAGGCATAAATTTAATGAATTAAATAGGTCTATTTTTATTTTTTTTAAATGATGATTTAATGACATGACATGTCAACTAGAATAGAAGGAGACTTTTGAGGTATTTAGTATTATTCTTTTTGGTAAAAAAAATTAAAAATAATATTATTCACTTTCTATTTAAAAATAAATAAATTGTAAGCATGAATTTCAAAGTAGCACAATTAATTCTATTGTAATAGTTAGTTGGCATTTAATATTATTGATTCATTATACAATTTATGATTAATTGATGTAAGTTAACATTCATGAGTGATTTGTATACCATTTTTTTGTTTGAATATATGTGTTTATAAGTATTCAAATTGATGAAAGTATAGCATATTTTAAAAACCTATTTTTTCATAGCATAAAAAAATAAAAGTTAAATTATGATAAAAGATTCTTTAGTATGAAAATTTCTTCTTAATAAACAAATATATTTTTAAAAATAATAAGATTATTATTTTAGTTAAATGAGTTTGATGATTTAAATAAGTCTATTATTTTAAAAAAGACTTTAATAACATGGCATGCCAACTATGAGAGAGTAAAGTTTTTAAAGTGTTGAGTATATTTGGAGGAAAATAGTTATAGTTGAGTGATATTTTGGTCCTATGTGAAACATAAATCATATTTCAAGACAATTCCCCAAACTTGGGTGACCATTTAGGAAATTGACTCCATTTTTGTCCTTAATAATCTTTTCCTTTCTAGTTTCTACTACTACCACACTTTATCTCCCTTTTTTTCCTATTCCTCTAGCAATTATTTGCTAATTGTGGTCCAACCATAGTCAAATCAAATAGTTTCTAAAACTTAAAGATAAGTTCACAAAGAAGATCTTTTGAAATTTTGATAAACATATCAATTTTGTTGTCGACTTTCATACGTAGTTTTCTGTCAAATTATCGGCCAAATCATCCGTACAAGGAGATTACTTGAAAGATAAAAGCGAGCATGCAACAATTGTCCTCAATTGTTTGATGGCTAGGAACACATTCTAAAGTCAATCAATTTATGTGATACTTTTATTTCTAAAAAAAAGACTTCAAAATAATATTATTTTTTATAGTTAAAAATTAACTTTTAAAATAATATTTATTTTTATTTATAATTAAATAATTATAGTCACACAGGTAGATGTTTAAGATTTGTTTTAGATTATAAATTTCATAAGTTCTTTTTCTTTCTTAAAATTTGTGTTAAGTGAAATGATATCACATAAATTAGCTCTATGTCAAATCAAATGACGTCGAATGAAGTATTTACGTGGAATATAGTGATAATCCAATTCCTTTTTGAGAGAAAAAAAATCCTTGCCTCAAATCAAGTCTTTCCTTCTCATTTTTATTTTCCCTTCTTTTACAATCAAAGAGTTTGAAACAAATATTATCTTATATTATCGTATGTAAAACAAGTATATTTTAAAAGGCCAATTTTATAGTTAAGCGTTTTATAAATAATCAGACAAGTTTTTTTTTAAAAAAATAATAATTCATAGGTGCAAGATGCACGATGACCCATTTATAAGTTCATCATATCCTCACATACGTTTTAATCCAAAAAAAAAAGTTTTGCCGTTTGAATAAATGATGTCACTCATTAACTTAAACAAATTCAAATTCATCGTTCTAAAAATATCAATATTCGTGAAGAAAAAGAACCGAACACCATTAAAAAATTAGAAAAAATATATATTACGTATATATTCCTCACATCTTATATATTAAGAAAAAAAAATTAGAGTGCTTTTTTTATAAAAAGAACATCGAAACAAAAAATAGTTTTACATGGAACATGGGCTCTCTTTCTAACTCATCTTAAAAATCTTTGTATTCACATAGGTTGTTTGTTGACTTCAATAAAAAATTCTTCTTACCTTTTCCCCTTTAAATTAAATTTTGAGGTGAGTGTTTGGTGTTGGATTAATTTTTTCCATTTCTTTCCACTTGCAAATGTAGTTGTCAAATTAATTACAAGGCTACACCCCATCCATAATTGAAGATGGCTATAGTAAAATTAATTACTACATGGTTACCGTGGGTAGTTCAAGCAATCAATACTTGAACTTCCCAATATTTAATGCTCGACATTATTTTAGACATAATTACAGTTTAATCTTTTTAGGTGGTTTAATTTACAAAATAATTAATGAACAAGTTGTATAGATTTGGTATATTTTATTTAAGTATTAGTATAATAAATATACATATAAATTATAATATATATGATCAGCGTATGGGTATAATATTTACGGTTAGTGTTTTTCTACGGTAACAACATCAAGGACATTATTATTTAGCCACCCTACTCAACAACTCTTTTAAGATATCATAATCTCTAAAATTCTCTATTATTTAGAAAAATTATAAAAATCCTTTCCCGGGTAAATCTCTATCAATATTTTGGATACATTCCTATCCCTTCTCGGATACATATCTATTTTCTCTCTCGGATACATCCCTCTCCTTAAGTAATGTATCATTTGCAATGTATTGGACAACCAAAGAATGTATCCGAGAGCAATGAAATATCAAAAAAAATTGTAATTGAGGAAACTTCCTACTCCCTCTGTTCAACAATAGTTGTTCACTGTTGACTTGGCACACCCCTTAAAAAATAATAAATAATAGGGGTAATATTACTATATTATTCTTTGATTTTATTAAATTTAATGCTAGCGTAGATAAATCTTAAAGTGTTCTTATTTCATCCGCGTTTTCCCTTATGGCAGATTCGAAAAGTATCCCATCTTTTAATCTTAAATCTCTTTGAACAATGTGGTAGATGATAAATAATATTTAATAGTAAGGGTAAAATAAACACAAAAAGTAAATTATCTTTTGATTTTCTAAATTAGATAAGTATTATTAGACAACTATTTCTTTTTTTAATATAGTAGACAACTATTATTGGACGGATGGAATCCTTTATTTAATCCAAATCAAGAGCAAACCAATCATAGTATGCTGTGTTAATTAATTAATTTATGTACTACGCCTATAATCAATTTCAAGAGTGTGTTTAACGAGGGAAAGGGTAGATAGAATTAGTTTGAGTCATAAATAGATGAGCCTTATAAATAAAATATAAAAAATTTGGGTAAGTTTTGTAATTTTGAAAGAACTAAACAATTATATTTTAGCCCAAAACAAGTGCTTTTTTTTTTCTTTTTTTTTTTTTTGCAGATTTTGGATATTTTGCCGATTTTTTTTTTCCAAAGCTAAACAAACTTATTTCGAAAAATGGTTGCAATATTTATGGCCAAAAATTGCTGACAATTTTGAGTATTGAAGACTCAAATCATTAGTCTCATTAAAAGAAATCCAAGAACTGGACCAATCACTTTTCAATGAGCAATACTCCAATTGTTAATTGATTAACAACACATATTATGTCTGATCTTGAGCATTATGTATCACACATGAGATTTTCCATAGCGATTGCATACTCATGTTGAATCGTGTAGGATTCTAAGATCTCTACCTCAAAATGAGCTAGATTTCCAGTACTAACAAGAAGGCGGTGAGACACTAAAGAGATGCCTATGATAGTTACTAGCGGTGCACATGGCCGGGTTGGTTCGGATTTTTCAAATATCAAACTAAATCATTTGTATCGGATTTTTAAATCTATAAATCAAACCAAACCAATAAAACTCAGGTTTTTCAACTTCGGGTTTTTTCGGATTTTTGGGTTTTTTCGGGTTTTTCCAGTAAAGTATAATTTACTTGTACTTTAAATATTTCTTTAGTCCTACCAAAATATAACTATCTAAGGTGTTTCTTAAGAAAATAAGACAAAATATTATATGAGTAATGATACTAAAATATCCAACAAAAAAATAATAATAATGAAATTGCATAAAACAAATATTGCAAATTAGTCATAATGAAAATGATCATAATTTAAAAAGTACTAAATCATGCTAAAATAAGTTTAATAAGTATTAGTTACATGATTAAATATTAAAGGAAATTAAAATTAGATTATGTATTTAAATAAACCAATGTAAAACCATAGAACAACTTATCTATGCAGGAATAAGTGTGCGCAATTACGAGAACCTCTCATTTGCCATAAAAAGGCAAATTATTTAGTAAAGGCAAAAATGATTTGACTTGGATAGAACATAATAGAAATAGTCGATTCATATTTGGGATTGACCATACTACTTCGAATTGAGGCATAGTTGATTGATTGATACATTTCTAGTATAACAAACTCAGCAGTCTCTGATGCTGACATTGTTTACAGTAATATGTTCGACTTCGAGCTCAACAGACTGGAGGTAACGAGGTACTATGCCATTCTCAACATTTATGTACAATATCTATGCGGGGTTAGGCTGCTTCTTCTGAAGAATTCACCCATCAGGTTCATTTTCTTTAGCAACCTCCACTGGCAGGCTCGATGGAGCTCAGCAAACCATTGCCTCTTAACTGTGTGCAATGTTCTTCTGCATCAGCTTGAGCACAAATTATCACCACTGCCAGACCATTGTGATGTGCCTCTTGCATGATATTAACAGCATTGTCGACCGTCATCCCTGGTATAACCTTCATGAGTACTTGAACAACATATTCCCTCTTGTTGAAATTGTCATTGTGCAGCATCACGCGATAGGGTGGGGACATTTTCCTTGATTTTCTAAAAAAGGAAGACACAAGTTGTGATAGTAGAGTATTAGTCATTGCATTAGGGTGGGTACATTTTCCTTGATTTTCTGGAAAAGGAATACAACAGTTGTGACTTGTTACAGTAGAGTATAGTCATTGCATTTGTTCTTTATAGAAAGTTTATTAACTGTTGCATTTCAACCTCACAACTTGTATCATTTTCAACAGAAACCCAGAAAGTAAAGGAATATTAGCAGATATCCACAGGCAGTTTTCTTGATAGGCAGCTCATCAAAAGAAAACTTTCTGGTCTACTTTGGGGCGTGATCAATAGTCAACTCTTGCCTAACTTATCCATGACTAAGTAAACAAATAAACATTACCTCTCTTCTTAGGGTGAGATATATTTTGCCTAAAGAAAATTCTCGGGTGCTCCCTAAAGAAAATACTTCAGGTTTATGATCATAGATAGATTACCCTTTTCCTCAATCTTTACAAGAATCAACATTATTTGAAAACCCTTGCTCTGTTCCTGCTATCCACCTATACCCTTTATTTGCTGCCAATTTTTGTTCTCCTCTATCATTTCCCATTTTCCACCTTAGTAGTGTTGTACAAAGTACTTATACATCACCTAAACAACAATCAAGCAATATGCACCCACGGATGAGGTCTAGTGGCCAATGAAGTGAGTTGATAACCATGAGGTCTCAGGATCAAATTGCACCAGCAACGAAAAAAACTAGGTGATTTCTTACAATCAGTCCAAGCCTTTGTGGACACCGTTATCCTATACCTATGTTGGTGGGAGGTAGCAGGTACACCATGGAATTTAGCGGAGTGAGTTGGAAATTCATTTCTCCATTTGAAAACATAAGGATTCTGTTGATTGGAGTCATGAATGGTATCACCTGAGCTGTGGTTTTCTCCCAGTGGAAATTAGGACTTCGGAATTATTAGGTTGTCTCTGTGTAAGGTAGAAGAACAAGTGATTAAATAGTTTAGTATAGCTGAGGCTGGAATCTGGATGGCGCAGTGGTTGGAGTTTGACAGTAAGCCAGTTTGCAACGACAAAGTACAGTGTAGGAGAATGAAGCTAAAAGACTTATTCTGGATTTGGAAAGACAGGATGGAATGACCTCGTTCAATTGACAAATAACTGCCCAGTAACCACATCAGTAGAGAGTATATCAGGGTAGTTTCTACTTTTCCTTCACTACGGAAAATATAGTCCAGGAAAGGGAACAGTAACAGGTCCACCAAACAAGAAATATAGCAACTGAAGAATGAAAAATTATGTGTAGTTGTATATATGGATATTGGGTGCTTCCTTTTATCAACCGCACATACAGAAGAAAGAATAAATTATCTTCCTATTCACTTTGGAAAAGGGTCTACAAAGAGAAGGCAATGATCTGACGTTGACATGATTGGACTTGGTATTACTTAACTTCAATTCTATGTCTAACTCTGTATTATTCTTATGACAACAACAACATACCCAGTGTAGTCCCACAAACTGGGTTCTAGGGAGGGTAGAGTGTATGCAAACCATATCTCTACCTCAGAGGTAGATAATATGTTATTATTATGATCCACCAATCTATTAGCTGTCTACGTATGAGGATGATTCCAATCAACTCTACTTTTCACAGATAAGAAACAGAAAAGAATAGACAAAGTACTCTTAATTTTGGAAGTAGTTGAGATGTCACTTGGCGGAGACACGTAAACGTGCAAGAGCAGAATCAAAAAGTTTAAGACTCGTGAAAGAACAGTAAAGCCTTTAGAACCTGAGTTAGTTGAAACAACACATACTTCACAATTGAGGAATCCATACCTCAAGTCAAACTCAGATTCACGCCCAGGAGTTGTTTTCTCTATAACAGGCTTCTCCAACAACCCACCACCTTTGCCTGATCCTGCTATAGACATTGCCATTAAAGCATTCCGATTTGTCCATTGTTTTTGGCGAGGTTTCTTATCTCCTGTATCACATAAGCCGACAATTCAATCTTATACCAAGTTACAAACATACATGAGTCAAAATTCATAAAGAATACAGTGGCAGTTCATGAATTCTCCAACTTATGTACACATACTCTAGTTATATATACATTCGATACAGAGTAATCACTCTGGGTTACTGAAGAGTCGTCCGACTTCTCAGTGACCGAATTAGAAAGGTTTTTATCTACTACTAAGTGCGTTGACAGGCTCAGATTCAAAATTACATATACGTGTTTCAATTAATGCTCTAGTAAATAGTATTCATTAAATCCATGATATCTCGAAACCAATACATCTCTCTTGGATCAACTTCAAAACTTAACTAGTTTTGAATGGAAGAACGATCAACAGTTTCTAAGAATACTAATGACTAGGTAACGTGATTTGGTCGACCAGCCAAAGATGCAGATAAACAATCATCTCTTCAACTTGGACTCTCATAGTTCTCTCACAAATTTCGGTCCTTTTCAGTGAAGAAAACACCCCCATTTCTGCCCCAGTAAAAGTTCAAAGTTCAATTTTACTAATTACTTTAAGTTATTGTGAATGTTTCAAGAACAACATACGCAGTGCAATTCCACAAGTGGAGTCTAAGTAGGGTGGCATGTATGATGCCTTACTCCTATCTTGTGAAGGTATAGAAGTTGTTTCCGATAAACCCTTGAATGTTTCAAATGGAAGAATAGCGTAAAGAGCCTTGTCTCTACAGCCCCCACCCACCCCAACACACACAACCTCCAATTGACACTCTTTTTCGTGTATTGTGTGTATGGTCGCTATTACTTTGGGGTAATCACTAGACATCAGGGTTTTCAAAGACCGTAACTTTTTCTCTGTTTTTCACTCTAAATGCACATAAGAGAAATTGAAAGCCAAGAATTCACGAACCCCATCTCAGGCAAGCAAGGATAATACTCCCTCCGTTTCAAAAAGAATGGCCTAATTTGACATGGAAAGGAGTTTAAGAAAAGAAAGAAGACTTTTTAATCTTGTGGGTCTAAATTAAAGTTATGTCAAATGTACCAAAATACCCTTTTATCTTGTGGCTTTAAACATGCCACGTGGAAAGTTAAAGTTAAATTGTTGCCAAAAAAGGAAAGGGGTCATTCTTTTTGAAACATATTAAAAATGAAATTGGGACATTCTTTTTTTTAAAGAGAGGGAGTACATAAATTTCACACAAAAACATTCAAGAAAGCAAACTATTCCAATTAAATAGCCAAAATCTCTCAAAAGAACAAGCAATTCTTGGTGAAACAACAATAAAGATTAACAGTTAACATATCCAATAGAGAGAAAGATGGGTTTACTAGGTTTTGGTTGGAAGATTTGATGGGGAGAAAGTGCGACTCGGCCACAAGCAGTCTCCATGACCATACCTCCTCTCTCTCTCTATAAATTTCTCTTACCTCCTACCACACACTCACAACACTGCTAATATTCATTAAATCCATGATATCTCGAAACCATTACATTTCTCATGGACCAACTTTGAAACTTTACTGGTTTCAAATGGAAGAATGATCACCAGTTCACAAAATACTAATGACTAGGTAACCATGACTGGTCGACCAGCCAAAGATGCAGATAAACAATCATCTCTTCAACTTGGACTCTCATAGTTCTCTCACAAATTTCGGTCCTTTTCAGTGAAGAAAACAGCCCATTTCTGCCCAGTAAAAGTTCAATGTTCAATTTTACTCTTACTTTAAGCTATTATGAATGTTACAGGAAGAAGAAGAAGAACAACATATCCAGTGTAATCCCACAAGTAGGGTCTAGGTAGGGTGGTGTTATGCAGCCTTACCCCTACCTTGTGAAGGTGGAGGTGGAGAGTTTGTTTCTGATAGACCCTCAAGTGTGAAGAATAGCATAAAGAACCTTATCTCTACACCCCCCCTCCCCCCCCACACACAGAGCCCCCAATTGATACTCTTTTTCCTGTATTGTGTTTCTGGTCGCTCTTAGTTTGGGGTAATCACTAGACATCAGGGTTTTCAAATCCAGATCAAAGACGGTAACTTTTTCTCTGTTTTTCGCTCTAAATGCACATAAGAGAAATTGAAAGCCAAGAATTAACGAACCCCATCTCAGGCAAGCAAGAATAATCCATAAATTTCAAATAGAAACAAGAAAGCAAACTATTGCAGTTAAATAGCCACAACCTCTCAAAAGAACAAGCAATTCTTGGTGAAACAACAATAAGGATTCAAGAATCAATCAATTAACTTATACAATACAGAGGAATAGAGAGAGGAAGATGGGTTTACCAGGTTTAGGTTGGAAGATTTGATGAGGAGAAAGAGCAACTCGGCCACAAATAGCAGTCTCCATGACCATAACTCCTCTCTCTCTATATCTCTCTCACCTCCCACCACACACGCACGACACTACTACTACTACCACTGATCTCTGATTTTATAGTCTATCACAAATTTGTTCTCTTTTTTTTTTCACCTGAAAATTTTTATATAGTACTAACTGCTAAATAAGAAATAAAATTAAATGAGTGGTTGGTACTATAAACAGTCGATCAAAATTCAAGTCCTTCACACATATGAAAAATAGACACGTATCAGTTTTTGTGAAATCACAACCCTTTCCTTCTTTTCTTATCTTAAAAATACTTGTTAGTTGTTAACATGTAGGTATGTTTATTGTGTTTTGGTTATTATATTATTTCGTTATTATTTTTTTCTTGAATAGTTTTATATTGCTTTTCTTATCAATTTTTCATGTGTTTTTATTTCTTTCTTTTTTTTATAATTATTTTGATTTAATACACTCAAATTGAGCATATTTCTAAAATAACTTTTCTATCTTTGATAATGTCTGCATACACTTTTTATTTCATATTTCACTTATGAGATTATATTGAGTATATGATTGTAAATATTTTGATCTTTTTAGTTTAATGCTTTAGAGATATAATTAACAGAAATAATTCATGTTTGTGTAAGCTTAAAATAGTTCCTCAAAAAAAAATATTTGATTAGTTTTGATTCCTTAAATTTATCATAAGTGAGTATTTTTTTTTTCTAATCAAAATATTGTTAGATTCAACAAAATTGTAAAGTTTTTTTTTTTTTTTTTAATGAAAACTCATATTGAGAAGTCAAGTTTTTATGGTTTGTGTTACTTTTTATCTACCTTTTATTTTTCTTTATTTGATGTAATTTTGGGTGATCCAATTTTCGAGTTCTAAAAAGATATTTTTGACATTTTTAATTAATTCAATTTTTTTATTTTTTTCACATTTCTTGTTAAAAAATATAACTTTTGGGATTCAATCTTGACGTGCCTTTCCCCTTTTAGTAACCAATTGTTTTTACAAATCAATTATTATATTAATTATATTCATAATATAATTATTAATCAGATATACAAATTAATTACGTCTTTTTTCTTTCTCCCACAACTCACTCATCTCTCTTCTTGTTTTAACATGTAGCTTCAAATTAATTAAGTAAATTATAGCTAGTTTTTTTTTTTCTCAAAAGAAAATGACCCTCCTAATCTATGCGTGGTCTCGTAACAACTTTTCGTCATTGTGCCGCTCCCTGTTATAATATATAGCTTCAAATAAATTAAGCAAATTATAACTAATTTTTGAAATTTCGTCAAAAGAAAATAAGTCTCCTTAATCTATGTGTGGTCTCATAATAACCTTGACATTTTTTGTTATAATATTTAGCTTCAAATTAATTAAGTAAATTATAGCTACTTTTTTAAAATTTCCCCAAAAAGAAAACGAGTCCCCTTATCTATATGTGTTCTCGTAATAACCTTAACATTTTGTATTATAATATGTAGCTTCAAATTAATTAAAACCTTAAATTTGTTGTTATAATATGTAGCTTCAAATTAATTAAGCAACTTATAGCTACTTTTTTTAAATTTCCCCAAAAGAAAATGACTCTCCCTTGTCTTTACCGTGGTCTCCTTACGACCTTTCGTCACTGTGGCGCTTAAGATATCAGTGGATTCATACTGACCACTTACTCTGCAACTCATGCAATGGGCTGCTGCTGTAGAGCCGGTTCCTCGTGGCTGACCACTCCCAGGCTCATTACGAATTCTGCCAGCCTCAACTTTCGGCCTATATTCAACATGTGCAGTGTGAGCTTCCATTGTAACAACACCTCTTCGCCGACGGCTTCCTACAACCGGCGTTGGTACAAACCGGAACGTCGCGGAGGTATCAGTCAAGCACCGGAAATCGTCCGGCATTGGGTGCAAGGGGATGCTCTTCCCGGTGGCAAACATCAAGGTCAGGTTCTAAATTTGGTTAATTTTTTTTTTTTTGGGGAACTCTGAAGTTTGAATTAGATTAGGGAATATTGGTGCAGAGGAAAGGTTTACAGTTGTTTCGTACAACATTTTGGGAGATAAGAATGTTTCGAATCACGGAGATCTATACAGAAATGTTCTCCCAACTTACTTAGATTGGGACCACCGTAGAAGAGTTATTTGTGAAGAGCTCCTTGGATTGAATCCTGATATAATTTGCCTACAAGTAATTAACAATTGCCCTTTTGGTTACTGGTACGTTTATCTATGTCTATGCTTTGGAGATGAAACTAATTGAAGAAATTTATTAATGTGATATGAGTAGGAGGTGGACAAGTACTATGATCTACTAAACATTTTGGAGAAAGCTGGATATCTCGGCTCCTATAAGGTCTATATCCACCTTGGCCTCCCACTAGTTAAAAAAAGAAGGAAAATTATAGTATTATCATTCATTATACTTCTTGCTCTTAGAAAAATATTTAAATGTGTTACTTAAACATGTAGAGGCGCACTGGTGGTTCTGTTGATGGTTGTGCTATGTTTTGGAAGGTTGATAAGTAAGAGCAAGAAGTAAAAGTTGTACCTTCCAGTTAGTATCTTGATACTTGTTTCGACTGAAATGAATACTTGCTCATGCCAGGTTTCAGTTGTTAGAGGGTGAAAGCGTTGAATTTAGGCAGCATGGGCTTCGGGATAATGTTGCTCAACTCTCTGTTTTTGAGGTAGTAGTTGTGAATTGCAAACTTCTTTTCTTATGTTCTGTAATATCATCTAGCCTAATGGGATCAGTGAGTGATGACAGAATGCTCGAAATTTGGATATTAAGCTGGGTGGGTACAAATATGTAAAAGGAGATATGAGGCTAAAAAAAGAGAACCAAACTAAACTGAAAAACATGAGAGAAACTGGCCAACTACCTAAATATGAGCATTTAACTAGTACACAATGATTAATCTAAAGTTCATCGAGCATCAAGTTCTTCAGAACATGCGTATATGATGGCCAATGGCTTAAATGACCTCGTATCCATGACTTCCTTCTTGCATAAATATGCGGATCACTTCTAGTAGGTCAAGTTCTGTACCAATAAAAACATGTGCAGGTAGCATTTGATTAAGCTGATATCAGAAAGCATGTCTCTATTTATTCTGAACTGAAGATTTCTTCTGATTTCCAGGGTGATTTGTCTAGACAATCACAGTTTCATTCTTATTTAGTCATATCCCATTTGATTTTGTATGTCTAACTTTGTCTGGTACAGACAGATGCGTGAAGCCAAGTCAAGGAGGCTCGTAGTTGGGAACATTCATGTGTTATATAATCCAAACCGCGGAGATGTTAAGCTTGGTCAAGTAAGATCCTGTTTTCTGAGTTTTTTTTTTATTATCAGGTAAACAAAATATCAGTTCATAAATCAAATGCCGAAAATTGGCCGTAGACAAGTAGGATACCAAAAACTAAAGAACCTGCAAAAGATATGGTTCTCTACAAAAGATACCCAATCCTCTAAACATCCTGGAACTACATGGGTGCAACAAAAGTAAATAAGGGACCAGAGACTACTGCTCAACTGCCCAAAACTCAATTCTACCCCTTCAAAAGCCCTCATATTTCACTCTCTCCAAGTGATCCACATCAAAGCCAGAGGAATAATTTTCCATGCCCTTCTTCCTCCTGCGTCTTCCAGCTTTCCAGCTAAACAACAGATCCTTGACAGACTTTGACATCACCCAAGACATACCAAACCAACTTAACATATGCCACCATAGTCTTGTAGTCAGCTGTAGTAAAAACTCATCTACCTCTTTTTCCGCCTTCTTGCATTAGTAACGCTAGTTGATAAAAACAACCTTTCTTTTCCTTAGGTTTTCCTCCGTCATAATCACCCCTCTAACAGCTAACCATGAGAAAAAGCACACCTTCCTTGGCACCTTAGGAATCCAAATCGACTTTACAGGAAACATTTCTGCCCTCATCAAACGCTTCTCGTAAAACTAAAAGGACAGAAAAAACGCCTTTGTTCCCTAACTTCCATCTCATAGAATCGGGTCTTCCAACTGGCTCACAATGCCGATGGAGTAAAGCTAACAATCATTGAAAATCCTTCACTTTCCAATCTTGGAAATCCCTCTTAAAACCTCAAATTTTAGAAAGTATCTCACCCTTGTGTCCCCCTAATTTGTTGATTATCACCTCACTTTAACAAGAAACCTTGATAATGCTTGAAAGCTCATCTCTTAACAACAAATCTCCATACCACAATTTGTTGTTGTGTTTTAAGCCTAAATTGTGTGTTTCCAAATGCATGGTTTAGTAATGCAAAATACATTTGCACCTAATTGTTATAATTTAAAGATTGTTATGTGGTCATTAATAATTTAGAGATGGTTATACATGAATCAATTAGGCCTTATTTGTTTTCATTAAGATTAAGACCTCTAAATCTAAATACACATCTAAAATTAAGATGTGCATTAAGATTTATAGGTCTAAATATGAATACACATCTAAATATTAAGAGGATGCTGTAAGATTTGAATACTAAATAGTTAACCTTGTTTGTTTGCTCAACATTTGAATGTATAAAATTTGTCTTTGTTTTAAAAATAATAAATATGAAGTTTAAATAAAATACTTAATTGATCTAATATTATATTAATCAAATATTTTAAAACATTTATATGACAATTAGTGGTAGTGATGACTAACGATGATGACTATGTGTATCGATTTGGGATGGTGTTGACTGATGATTGTGATTGTGGTATGATATAATGGTTGGTAGTAGTGATTTGTGCTTGGGACTTTCTTGTTAGAGGTTTCAAGTTCGAAACTCCTTGCCAACGAAAGCAAGGGGTTTGCCTTCTGGGTCAAGCTCGTCGCATCAGGCTTGCCTAGTGCGGGTTACCTCTCATGTGTGGTTTGTGAGCTATTGCATAAGAGGGGGGGTTTTACCTTATGTGCACTCAAAGAGTAGCGGCTACGATTTTCCTTTGTCATAAAAAAATATAATGGTTGGCAGTAGTGATTAACTATAGGTGTTGATGGTGGTGGTTGATAATTGGTAGTGAATGATATTGATATCTAATGGTGATGATAAATGATGATGGCGGTTATCGGTATTTAATGTTAACTAATATGGTAATTATCGATAGTGAATAATGAATGTAATAATGGTTGCTAGTGGTGATTACAAATAATGTCTAATGGTGATGATAATTAATTTTGGTGATTGGCGGTAATGGTGGTTGTGGTTCTGCTGAGGATGGTTGTTGTGGATGGTAGGTGGTGGTGATAGATGATTGTGGTAGTTGTGGCTAAAATGATGGTTGTGGGTGAAGGTAGATAGAGTAGCGGTGAAATTTTTAAATAGACGTCTTAATGATATGAAGACTTGGTTATAAATCCTAATCATACAGACCTATACATACCCATTAAGTGGTTGTAAAATAAGAAAAACAAACACACTGAATGATTAAGATTCAGATCTGGAAAACAAAACAGACTTAATGACTCATATTTGATTGATTAAGATTAAGACCTTCATTAAGTGCAAACAAATTAGGCCTTACTTTGAAGCAATAGTTTTGACTTTAATCAGTAAATACCTACATTGCTAATTTAGTAATTGAGGTTGCACAAAATTGGAGTTAGAAAAGAAATAAGTGGAACCTGGAAAGTATTCTCTAAGGCTAATGTAACTGAGTGAAATCTATTTTGTAACATACAAGAAAGGAACCCATTTGTTTGTGCTCCCGATAAAAGAAATAATGTACTTTATTCCCTTACATACTTGGATCGGGTTGAAAAATCAGACTCAATTTCTCTTGGAATCCTAAATATGCTAATAAAGTCAATAGATATTTGATAAACACATATTACAAAGATTTCACCATCTCATTGAGCAAGCCTTGATGTAAAAATTAAAATGTAAATGCACTAACATTGCTGGATATGGAACATAAAAGAAAATCAATGAGTGTACGAGGGTTTTCTTTGATCCATCACTTTCACTTTGTTCACTAGTTCAATAAAAGATTTCAATTGATTTACCAATATAGACAACAGGAAGCATCATTAAAGACTACAGATGAAAAAATTAAAATAAATAAATTAATGACATAAGAACTCCATAAACTTTTATTTTGTGATTTAAAATCTCATATAAATATATGACTTAAGAAAAACAACAAGTGACTTAATAAAAAAAGGCAAGAATTGATCATATTAGAAGACTCGATCCCTAGTAAAGTCTTCTCCAAGCATAGCTCTAATTTCAAGAACTTTAGTTACCAACTTCACGATAATTATGAGTTTCTGAACTCTCATCCTCTTCTGGTTCACGAGCAACATTTAAATCAATCTTGAGATGCTCGGTCATAATAGCACTTTTTGTTTCTTCTAGAACTTTCTTCATCCGCAACTTCATTGCCAGCTTTTGCTCCACCATGTGTTTATCTTGAGGTATTTCTAAGCCAGGGTGCATAATCTTATACATTAGTTTACGTTTTTTCTCTTTCTCCTCCAGTGCTTCTAATTCTTTATGGAAATCTTCCAACACCTCAAAACCATTTGATTTGCCCTCAACATAAACACGTTGGCTTTCCTCCAGTTTCACTTTGAAATATTTATCAATTATTTCTTCAATACTTGTGGAGCCATTGGAGCATGGTTTTCCACTTGGTGAAAAAAGTAGAACACCAACATCCGCTCCGGACATAGTTGCAAGCTTATTTGCTTGCTGGAATAGTGTATTTTTTCTTTTTGAGAAGCTTACAGCGCGTGCTTTCTCAGATTCGATCAACTTCATTTCAATCTTTTGCTTACCTCTTTTGGCCTCATTTTCCATTACTAAAGAAACTAATACAAAGAAGAAAATAAGATGTTTTGTTGAACAAGTCTGAGCAATGTTAAGAGGAACACTTGGGTAATTTATAGTAGGTGGGTGAGTGTAATTGTCATGAGTATTGTAATGTCTATTTAATGTTTTCATATCAGAAGTCTATTGTTGTCACGTGTATCGTCACGTTTATCTATTGTTATCATATTATGACTATTTGTCACGTGTATTGCTATGTTTATTAAGTGTTTTCATATTATGTGAATTTATTACGTGATTACCATGACTCCCAACAAAAGTTGCCTTCTATTCCACTGCAATTGCAAAGTAATATGTTGAATTCAATCTAAATGTAAATTAAAATAGTTTGTTATTTTATTTTAATGTTTTCATCTATTGAGTCTATTTGTCACGTGTATTGTCATGTTTATTTATTGTTTTCATATTATGAGTCTATTTGACAAATGTTTTGTCACCTTTATTTAGTCTTTTCATATAATGTGAATCTATTACGTGATTACCATGATTCCCAACAAAAGTTGCTTTCTTATTTTTTCCCACTGCAATTGCAAAGTTATAATTTTGAATTGAATCTAAAGATATATTTTTGTTAAATATGATATTATTTAAAGGAAATCTTAAAAATAACAATGAAAGAGATAAAGACGATGCCAAAAAATTGTAAGTAATTAGTTCAACAACTTCAATCAAGCTAATCAAGCTTAAAAAATAACAATAATTGTAACTAATTAGAGGTGTAAAATCATCTTAGGGAGATTTTTCTCTTAAATCACACTAGGAGAAGGGCCTCACCGAAGGGGTGTCAGGTAGCCAACCTATCCTAATGATAGCATTAGTAACTGCTTTCAAGGTTCAAACTTGTGGTCTATACACGAGGAAAACTTTACCGGTGATTCAAGGCTCCCCTTCCAAATTAAAATTATATATGTAAATAAATTAAATCATTGTTATTTTTCATTTATCTTTAGATTTATTTTATTTATTTTTGTCATAAAAAAAATCTAAAGATAAATAAAAAATAACAATGATTTAATTTATTTACATATATAATTTTAATTTGGAAGGGGAGCCTTGAATCACCGGTAAAGTTTTCCTCGTGTATAGACCACAAGTTTGAACCTTGAAAGCAGTTACTAATGCTATCATTAGGATAGGTTGGCTACCTGACACCCCTTCGGTGAGGCCCTTCTCCTAGTGTGATTTAAGAGAAAAATCTCCCTAAGATGATTTTACACCTCTAATTAGTTACAATTATTGTTATTTTTTAAGCTTGATTAGCTTGATTGAAGTTGTTGAACTAATTACTTACAATTTTTTGGCATCGTCTTTATCTCTTTCATTGTTATTTTTAAGATTTCCTTTAAATAATATCGACAATTTTATGCCCAATTACATTAAATTCATAGTGCATACGTTACAACTCACATAATATTGTGCTCCTTAATACACTTTAGACCTATAATATAATTATTCCATAAAAAATACATGTCTTTTATCTATTCCATCTGTAATACACCAGGTATGATTTAGCACTTGATCTATTTTAATACTTATCCTTAGATTGGCAACACCGGTTGGCTCGACCAATTCTTAATTCTTATATCTCCTAGCTTGCTCAACTGCCGTTTAGGGCAGTCCTGACTTTCAATTGCATCATTTTCTTTAATCTGTCCTGACATTAATGCAAGTGGGACCACATTCCAAACACTTTGTTTTATCTTCCTTCTCCCGCTCTTTCTGCTAAAGAACATAAACTCTTTCACGGTTTTTGACATCCTTTATGGAGTGTCAAACCATCTTAACATAGCCCACCATAACATTATTGATAATCCGCAATGTAGAAGAAGATGATCTACGTCATTGTCCGCCTCCTTGCACATGTAACACCAACTGATGCAAACAACCTTCCGCTTACTAAGATTTTCCGCTGTCAAAATCACCCCTCTAACAGCTAGCCAAGTGAAAAAATACATCTTTCATGGCACCTTTGGAGTCCATATTACATTACATGGGAAAGCTTGCTCCCTCCTAACTAAAATCTTCTCGTAGAAGGACTTCACAGAGAATATTCCATTATTTCCCAAGTCCCACCATCAACCATCGGGTTTGTCAATCAGATTGACTTATCTATGAAGTTAGGCTAACAATCTTTGAAACTCGGTCACTCTCCAATCTTGAAATTCTTTTATAAATCTCAAGTTCCATAAAATCTCTCCACCTTGTATCCCCCTAATTAGTTGTACCGTCAAGTCTCTTTGACAAGATATTCTGGAAATTCTTTGGAACTCCTCTTTAGATGTGCCGAAAATTTACTGTTTTTCTGTCTCCGACCATGAATGAGATATATTCCCAGAAATATTTATATCCCTTCATAATATTCCTCCACAAACCACACCCAAAAGGCAAAGTGATATTTCTAGTTCTCCAACCCCCTTCTATTCCATATTTATCAGCTATAACCACTCCGAACTTCCTATTCCAGTTGCCTAATAAGGCTTGTTAAAGACCTTTGCATCTTTTTAAATAAGAGGTTGTAGTAAGATTTGAATACTAAGTAGTTAATGCTGTTTGTTTTCTCAACATTTGAATGTATAAAAATTGTCTTTGTTTTAAAAATAATAAATATAAAGTTTAAATAAAATACTAAATTGATCTAATATTATATTAATAAAATATTTTAAAACATTTATATGATAATTAGTGGTAGACCTCCCCATTTTTAGGAGATGTGACAGTCTCTCACTGCACCAAGTGAAATTTCCTTGCCCCATCTGCCGCAGCCCATAAGAAATTTCTTTGAATTTTTTCCAACTTTTCAGTAACCAAAAATTAGAGCACGAATCGAGGACATGTAGTAAGTGGGAATACTCAACAGTCTGCTCTTAATAAGCCATTAGGCAAATATCTTTTGTGCTACCCTGCAAGTTTCTTCTCAACCCTCTAAAGAATGGGATTCAACATTGTATGATCCTTGTTCGACGCAACTAACGACACTATAATACATGCTATCGGAAGGGCTCCAACCATGCAATTCAGAACTTTAGCAAGCGATCCAATGTCATTTACCTCTCCAAGCAGAATATTTTCACACTTTGTCAAGTTGATTTTGAGGCCTGACACTGCCTGAAACCATGTGAGGACTTGGCCTAAATAATCCAACTTGGTCTCAACTGCTTCACAAAAAACCAAAGTATTCCACAAACAGCAAGTGAGTCATTGAAACTGTCCTCTACACCCCAAACGCAGCATCGAAACCCTTCAAGTGTGAAGTAACCCCCCAAGACAGCTATATCCATCATCCAGCTCTAAGTTTCCATAACTAGAATAAACGACATTGGAGATACATGGACCCCTTGTCTCAAACCCCTCAAGCTCTCAAAAAATTCACATGGATTACCATTTACCGACAGAGAATCTCACTGAAGAGATGCAAAAATATATCTAATTTCTCCACTTTTCCCCAAATCCCATTTGAAGCAATAATGGAATCTAGGAATTTTTGGTCCACATGATTATTGGCGTTTTGAAGATGAAGTTTGCACTAAACACCAGGCACTCCTTGCTTTCTCCTTGAATCCACCACCACGTTTTCCACTAAAGTTGCATCCAAGATCTGTATACCCTCAACAAAAGCATTCTGCGATGCAAAAATAGTTTCGTCCAACACCTTCTGAATTCTAATGAAGGCACCTTAGAGATGATCTTAAAGATGCTTCCCACTAGACTAATATGTCTATAGTCCTTCATGCTCGTAGCTCCCTCCCATTTAGGAATGATCACAATGAACGAGGCATTCAAACTATTTTTGAATTGACATCTTTTATGAAACTTAGCAATAGTATCCATCACATCAGTTTTGACCATATTCCAGCAATGCTGGAAAAAAGTCAAGGAGAACCATCAGGTCCCGACACTGTGTCACCCGCAGAACACTGCACCGCCCTTTTCACCTCCTCCTCGATTGCCTTTCCTAGCCACTCGCCCTCCTCTCCTCCTATTTGAATGAACCCTAACCACCACCGCCCCAAAAAAATAAATTAGGCCTCCACTCTGGTTCCTCTTCATACAAATGTTCATGAAAGTCTACAACTGCCCCCTCTACTTTCTCCTTCCCTACATTTCTGGCATAACTCACCCTATTGATCTTCACTGACTCTATGTAGTTCCTTCTCCTATTTGAGGTTGTTGCCCTATGAAATTTTTTTGTACTAGAATCCGCCTCCATCAACCATAATGCCCTAGATTTTTGTCTCCAACTAACCTTTTGGGCCAAGGCCAATCAGCTAGCGCCCTTTTCAATCTTTTCTTTCCTCTCCTTTTCCCTCTTATCTAACTCCCTCCCCACTTCTACCTTCTCCAAATCCCCCACTTCATTCATAATTTCTCATTTTCACTTTTACTCTCCCAAAACACCTCTTTATTCCACACCCTTATGTCAGCTTTAAGCAACGTCAACTTCTTGAAAAGCCTCATATTACTCTCCCAAAACACCTCTTTATTCCACACCCTTATGTCAGCTTTAAGCAACGTCAACTTCTTGAAAAGCCTCATATTACTCTCCCAAAACACCTCTTTATTCCACACCCTTATGTCAGCTTTAAGCAACGTCAACTTCTTGAAAAGCCTCATATTACTCTCCCAAAACACCTCTTTATTCCACACCCTTATGTCAGCTTTTAAGCAACTTCAACTTCTTGAAAAGCCTATAAGAGGGTCTCCCCTCCACCACATAACTATTCGACCAGCTAGCCATTCTATCCCCAAAATTTGCCACTTTAGCCACATATTTTCAAATCTAAAAGGAGATCTCATCCGCCTTCCCAAATTGCATCATTAATATATACTGTGATGATTTTTACCTTATCATTACTTGAGTCGAGGGTCTATGGGAAACATCCTCTCTATCTTCTTCG
This sequence comes from Solanum tuberosum, assembly GCF_000226075.1. Taxonomy (NCBI): domain Eukaryota; kingdom Viridiplantae; phylum Streptophyta; class Magnoliopsida; order Solanales; family Solanaceae; genus Solanum; species Solanum tuberosum. Next base: position 2,447,273 of record NW_006238952.1, read on the forward strand.
CAAAGTTGGGTTAAGGTTGCATATACACCATCCTCCCCAAACCCCACTTGTGGGATTACACTGTATGGTTGTTGTTGTTTTAAACACTACAATTATTTGGAATTCACAGCTGTCAGAAAGTAATTCCTCTTATTATTAATTTGTAAAAATTTGCTTGATTGAAATTAAATTTATCATCTGTTCGGATATTGGAATTTGTTGGTGGAAGTTTCTGATCAAATGGCTTTCAAAATTGTCCCAAACTGTAAGAGTACATCCTATTTGGTTATTAGGAAATTCAAGTGAAAAATAAATGTAAAAATCAACTTATCAAATCGTTTCTTACTGCTTAGGCACATGGATAGAGTGAGTTTTATTCTTTTGGACTTCAAATCCTGTTTCATCAGCATACCACTTGACATCTGAACAAACTCCCGTATAGAAAGAGATCTTCTCAATCTTTGTTCATGCTCCATGTGAAATAAGTGTGCAACATTGTGGTGAGAAAAATCTAGTTCTTGCTACAAAATGTGTGCTTTTCCTCTTCTGATGGCATGCTTAACTTTAGACAAACTGTTTAAATTCCCAACTGTCAGCAGATTGACATGTGGTACCAAGGATTGCTATTTGCTTCAGTTTGTCACCATGTGGTAACTTATCACTTATATTCTTCCTTTCAGATTCGTTTTCTTTCATCAAGGGCACACATACTTTCAGAAAAGTGGGACCATGTACCTATTGTGCTTGCAGGTGATTATAATAGTACTCCCCAGGTGTGAATAGCTGAAATATATCTTTATGAAGTATGTTATTGACTTCTATTTTTAAAAATTACTTGCTGAAACAATGCCTATTTGTTTATCCCTTGTGACAGAGTCCAATCTACAAATTCTTGTCATCATCCGAGGTAATACGCCAGATCCCAATTCAGTATCCTTTATGCAATATTAAAGTACTTCTTAAGTAATATGATCTGCATGCTTTTTCGTTGAATTGTTTGCTTCTCAAAGGCTTTGTTTTTGATATAGCAGCTCAATCTAATGCTACATAACCGAAAAGAGTTATCTGGTCAGAGACGATGCCATCCTTCTCAAGTTCTTGGTCTTAGAAGAGAAAAGGGGATTTTGTTTGTTTTAATGGACAGGTGAAGCAAAAATCTTCCAGTACTTATTATGTCTTTTGAAGGTCTATGTGCTCCTATAAATCAGATAGCTAGAGTGTTCATAAAACCTAAGGGGGGTTCATAAGGTGCTTCAGTTTTTGTTTTGTGAGAAAACAATGTGGTGTTTTTTAACAACATGACATCTTCTCTATATCCTCATTCTCAGTTTTCAACTTCACTATAATGTGTTGTATGGGTCAACTTCACTGTATCACCAAATTTGTTTATGGGGATAGGACTTTGTCACATTGATAGAATATAACAAAAATGGAGATATGAAACTAACTAACCATTTACATAAGGCTTAAAAATATGTAATAATAATAAAAGACGTATAACTCTTCCAACTGTTTATGTTGGTTGTTGCTGATTTTATTTGGGTTCTGCTATTAATGCCCTTCATACATTGTCAAGTGTGTTTGATTCTTGATCCATTGATGTTTGAGATTTCTGATGCCAATTGGTTTACTTGTGAGAAAACTAAATTATTTGTATTATCATATGATTCTGATGAAGAATTCTGTTGTGTGCATGCAATTGACTTCAGATTTTTTAATTCTCGATGGAGCGACGAGGAGATAAATGTTGCGATTGGCACCCCTAAATCCCACATAGCTATGCACCCTTTGAAGCTAAATAGTTCTTATGCGATGGTGAAGGTACGGCTTGTCCTTCCTATCCACAGTTTATGTTTATTTCTTTGTATATTCCTCTTAGGCAGACGCTACCTCTTCCTTCTTCTTAGGGACCTCTAACAACAAGGGATAACAGTGGTGAACCATTAGCCACATCTTACCACTCGAAGTTTCTGGGAACTGTTGATTATTTGTGGTACTAATGCTGCTGATTACAACTGTTACTCATATTTTTCTGCTAACTTGAAGGGAGTAAGCACTAAAGTAAAATCCACCACATGCAGGTATTCTGATGGTCTTGCACCCACAAAAGTTTTAGATACTTTACCAATTAATGTCTTGAAGAAAACAGGTGGTCTTCCCTACAAGGTATTGTTCTTCTGACATAGTAACTTGATGTTGTTAATAAGAACGTCTTAGATTATGCAAATGACCTGATGCTTGATTGCACATTTGGGATAGATTCAGCCATCAAGAACCATTGTCACAACATCTTTTCTTTATGGTGAACCAGTAAACTTTTATTTCGTAAGCCGGATAAGAGCACTCCTAGATCTCATTACATTTGATATATTCCTTGAGATGTTTTGTGTGTTAACTTCTTCTCTAAGCTAATTTTGATCTGAATTTCTGGGCCGCAGAAATTGGGTAGTGATCACTTGGCTTTGGTTTCTGAGTTTGCATTCTTGGAAGTTGTTGGAGCAACTGAAGACCGTCTATCAGTTAAAGGTGACATCTGTTAATATAGCGATGGACCGATCATCCATACAACAAACTCCTCATCATGGCACGCAGGTTCAAGACAACATGAGAAACAAACTGGATATTGCAGATGTCAAACGGAGTTGCGTGAATTAAATTGAGCGTAAGAAATGACAAAGTTTAGTTTGTGATTACTAAGCAAATGCAATGTTCTATCCGCTGTTGACTAGAATTATACTACGTACAAATGATTGTAGTAGCATAAATGATAGGAACTCATGGTTTGGACATGTGAATATGTTATCGCTGAACAAATCGGTACCTTTAATATCATCTCAAGTTTTTGTCTGCAACTCTGCATTGCAGTAGGAACATATATGTTAACACAAAACCAAGTTTGCAACATTGTGATCTCAAAATTTTCTCTTCCTAATGAGATGCTATCAAGACTTGGCTAACAGGATGAGAAGTACTTCTTCCTGGGTTTGCAATTTGCATCTAGTTAGCTGGGTGGGCAACAAATTTCATTCAGTTCCAACGTCTTCGTCCATATAAAGTTGTGTTCCTCTTAAACCGTTTGGTCATGTGAAATGAAATCATAATATAATTGGAAATCATATAAGATAAAGTTGAAGTTTTGTGAAGACGTGTAATTTGAAATTTTTAGTTAAGTATATTTTTTTTGCTCATAAACATAAAACTCACATAATGCATTGTCACAAAGCAATTCTAAAAAAAAGAGATTATATTGATCGAATTTTTGTTCAATTAAAAAGTAAAATTGAACATGAATAATATTTATATACCAACAAAAACAGCATTTGGTAAAAATTTATTAAAGAGAGGTGAAGGAAATGAGAAAGTTTTGTGTAAACCAACAATATTTATGTTGGTGGGAATAATAGTTATATCCAATACAAATGGTTTAAAATTTAAAATTTGGTAAGAGTAATAATGTTAACAATATTTTTTGTTTGCATATTAAATAAACGGTTGGAGGATATAAAATGGTGGGATTTTTTTCACAAAATGTGGGCTAATTTTTGTATTTGAAAAAATGTGAAATCATGATATAAAATTTTCAAATCTATTTTTTGGAGAATTAAAGATTTCATCTCATGATTTGAAATAATGAGATAAAATAACATGTACAAAATATCTATTAAAATATCAAAAAGAGTGTATAATAAGAGTAAATTTTCTCAACTTTTGTGTAACATGTAATCTATTATCGATGTTCTATTTACGGAAACAAGAAAAGACAAATTCAGACTAAACTATAAAAGGAAACTTGAACTTTCAACACAATAAGAAAGTAATTTGAAGAAAATTATTTTCACCAATAGAAGAAAAATGACTCTTTCCTATTTATAAGAGAGAGTGAGAGACCTTCATATTTGTTTAATTTTTACTTTCTTACCATTATTTTATGAGCACTCAAAAAGTTTCATTAAAACATTATATGATTTTTATTTTATTATCAATTTTTATAGATAATTTTCCTCGTATCTCATCGTCTCTAACATATAATGTGTCAATCTGATAAAGTGAAATTTGTTTTAGTGATAGAACGCTTTTATCATCAATGCTAGTTTGAGCATTCAAGTTACTCCGAAAAAAAATGAGAATACTATTTATCCTTCTAGCTAAATTAGACGTTTACTCGTCATTCAGCACTAACTCAGGGACTGTATTTGCAATATGATGAAATATTTAAATCAAGCGTGTCTTGACTTTTGAGTCGAATGGATATATTAACACAAACGTGTAGTCATCGACACGTCACTGCAGGGGTAGAAAGCGATTGAAATAATTCTATCCAATTATAGAATGCCAAGTTGCAATTTGGGAACCATTTTTACAGACCACAAACCGACTTATTCCGGACGGCAAGAATCGGGCGTGTTATATCTTTACCGACTCCTATTTCGCCGGGAACGGATCCATTTTCTCTCTCTATCTCGCCGGAGAATTTTGGAAATTAGTTTACAGTTATTTCGATTGAATAATTTTTTCTTCCCGGAGATATATCGATTTACTCGGTTTCCATTATTTGTTGTTGTTGTTACCAAATCTAATCCAAATATAATCTACGTTGTCGCAACCGATGCAACGGCTCGTTGACCATACCCTTGCTGTTACCAAAGAGTAAGTTCTTCATTTCTCGTCTTTGTTATGTGTATAATATACACATAATGTACATGCCTGTATGCGATTCAGGCGCATAGTGGTTCTGATTGGAATGAAATGGAGGGCGGGCGGAATGTATGGAAGATTTATTGGTATTGGATTGAGGCTTATCTGATTGTGATCTTTTGCTTTCTCGCATTAAGTTTCTTTTGGAAAATTGTTGTTTCAGAGGTTGAAATTCGCCATGATTGTCCTAGTTCAGGTGCAGAAATGTCATCTCTTTTGACGTATGAGTGTACATCTTGCTCAACTGTTAAATGCTTAAGTTTTGGTGGGAAAAAATGCAATTTTGTGTTTAAGTTTCTGTTTTGGGTTCAGTTGATCAGCCAGAGCTTAAGAAAATAAGAAGTAGAGCAATATGTTCCACATCTTATATTTGAACCTCTAGCTTCTTTGTATTTACTCCTGATGCCATTTATGGTAGTCAAACTAATATAACAATTGTTTTTTTTGGATAGATTTAGCTATAATCTCCACTATTCATACAGTGGGATAAACATGAAGTATTGCAGAAGTTTCCTTTTAAATTGTACTGATTGCCTTAAGGGCATTGGTTGAGTGGAGGACAACATTATAAGCTCAATATCTATATGATTTCCTTCATTTCTTTGTCCTTTTTTATTTTTAAGGAAATATAATAGATGGAACTTTTCGTAATGATATTAGATAATTCACTGCTTTAGAAGTCAGCACTATTACTTGGGCGGATGGATTGGAATAAGCTCTGAAGTTACTAGTCATAAAACTAGCTCATACTCAGCTGTATCATCTCATTCCTACGTTGTAATAATTATTCAGCTTGAAATCCTTAGGGTTACTTTCACGCTACTTTCTGGCTGTAGGTTTTTGTCTTAGCTTTAGCAAGTTTTGTTATTGATGCATCATTTGATGTTTCTGATTCTTGTTAACATTTACTCAGGTCAGTTAAGACATTGACCTATGAGTCGCTGAATAATGTTGTGAGATTGATTAATGGAGTGTCAGCACTATTATTGACGATATTGCCGGGGAAATCTACTATTCTTGAAGGCATACATGGTTGGGAACTTCGTCCAACCTTTCGTGGACCTCGGCTTCCACAGTGGATGGAGAAGTGAGCTTTCTAATTTTTTCCATGTTACCCTGTTTTGGCTTTTGAATTAATGTCTTTTTTATAATGGAAATGTATTAACAATTACCTTCTTGGTGATCACAGTGGCGCCTCATCTTTTAACCAGTTCATCCATGAACATTCTTTTGATTCTGATACCTCCTCCTCAAGTGTGGATTATTCATCAGAAGAAGAAGAACAATATACTGATGAAACCATTTGTCCTCCATCTCCACTGTCACAAAGTTCTCGGGTTTCTAGAGCTCGCAGTCTTTCAAGGCGGAACAGGCATTGGATGCATTGGTTCAGATACATCGTCTCATGGCTCCTATTCCCTATTAAATTTATGTTGGGCCTACCTTTGTTTATATATGCTTTGAGTAGGGGCCGTAGAGCCTCTCGGACATCTGAGAATTTTCAGTCTTCCCATGTACAAGCTAGGAAGAGATTACAGACACTCAGGGATCAAGTTATCCAGTCTGCCACTGACAGAAGACGTGGCGTTGTTGAGGTTTGACTTTTCGCGTAACGTTAATCTTCGTCCATTTTTTTTTTCTTCTCTTCCATGTATGGAAAGGCGAAACCAATTGATTCAGAAATGGAAGCAAATTGAAAGATAGAAAACTTCATTTTATTTCATATGATGTTGACTCAAAAATACGCCAACATTCCAACATTCATATGATGTTGACTCTGCTTAGCTGCTACCTTCACTTTCTTTCGTCTACAGTTTCCTACGCAATTCCTGAAGAGAGACTATGAATGAGCGAGATAGTTAGCCTCCCTTTTTCTGGTTCTCCTTAGATTCAGAGGAATGTATTTTGTATCTGAAAACAATTACTATATTACAAAATAAAAAGGAGAAAATACATGGGAGAAAGAACTGTAATGAGGGAGCAAAGAACCTATCTAGATTGAATTGGAAAAGAAAAGACAATCTGACTCTGTCCTTTATGGAAGGGTAAGAGAACTTTATCAATGATAAGTGGGGCTGTGATAGCGGAGGTGATCGGAAAAGGCTCCTCTCCTTAAGCAGTACATCAAGGAGCAGGTTAAGGAAAATGATCCATGAAATTGAGTGAAGAAAGGGTGTGAAGAACTACAACTTTAATTAGCTTTTAAGTTTTCCTGTTTACCATTTTAATGTCAAGGAAAATGTTGGACCTGAGAAGGCTAGCCTTGGGGCGACAGAGAAGTGCTCCGTGTTTCTATGAGTGACTAGGGTTTGAAACAAGGAAGCAGCCTCTCCATTAAGTAGGGAAAGCTGTTGACCCCCGTCTTTTCCTGAGTCTGCTTTAGCAGGAGCCTTCTGGCACTCTGGTCGGCTTTGGAAAAAGTTGGACTTGAGTAGTTCTGTTGGTTCTCATGTCAAACAGAAGCAACCAAGCATCTGAACTAACTCCTGATGGGCTTTATCACCAACATCCTACTCCTCTGGCACTGCCTGCTCAAGAACAATACCAAAGTGAAGAGTAATAGAAAGGAGAATAGGGAATATAAAAATGGTGTCTTTTAGAAATCACTTTGTCCCTTATATGCTATACTATTGTTTGTTTTCTCCTCGATTGTAACTTTTCATGGAAATGACTTGGTCTGAATTTTTTACATGTAGGACCTCCATCTAGCAATTGAGATCACCATAGAGGCTGTTTTTGATTTTTTTCACAAGGCTGCACACTGTCTTCTTTCACCAATAGACACCTTGAAGAAATTGGTGAAGTGGTTTTCTTCTGACAACAGTGGTCATGTGGACGTTCCCACTGTCGGTTCAGGTGTCTCTGTTCCTGTGGATACCCTTTCGGAGAGTGATCCTACTCCAAGACAACGGAAAACGGGCTTTCATTCCCTCAATACAGATGCTCGGACATGTCAAGATGTCATTACAGAGCTTGGGTAAGGGATTTTGCTTGCATCCTATGTAATTTAACATATTGCATACGTGGTTTTCTTTAAAAAATCTTACATACACAGTGAAAGGGATTGGACGTTTCCAATCCTATTTAAAAAGATTTGTTAAGTTTTTCTTATTAATCTGTGGATTTTTCTTAAGTTTAGATTTAAAATATACATTTCCAATTTCTTTAGAGGTCTTTTAAGTGTTGGATAGGATTAGCATAATGTTGGATTAGTGTCTTTTGTCACTAATCCAGTGAACCTAGCGAATGCTTATTTCCTTAAATACTAAGTAACATTTAAGTTATATTGATCAGTCTAAACTGGTTGGACATACTGCTTTTTGGACAAGAAATATGTTGGAAATATTTTGAAATTACAAGTGTAAACAGGATTATAAAAATTGTGAACTTTCAGTTATATTTTTGTCTTGTCAGTGTTGTTTGGGTACACATTATCCTCTATAGACTTGAAAACTTGGTTGGTCAGAAGTTGTAGTAAAACCAGTTCATTTTCAGGCAACCTCACCAATACATAATGGTGAAGTGTGTATTAAACTCTTTGTATTCATAACTAGTGTGCATTAGTTTTCAAATAAAGTTTAGCATTCCAGTCTCAACTTGTGTCTCTTTCCTTTGTAGATACCCATATGAAGCTCTTCGTGTGGTTACTGATGATGGATATATTCTCCTTTTGGAGAGAATTCCAAGGTTTGGGTTCTTTTTATCATCACCATATCTTTATATCTACAGCTTTGAGGTGGATGCCCATTTATAGATGTTCCTTGATGTTTCTAACTTGATTTTGCAGACGTGATGCTCGAAAAGTTGTTTATCTACAACATGGGATTTTTGATTCATCCATGGGGTGAGCTTCGCATGTCTTTTAACTCTTCAAAATCATTTTCCCTTTCTTATGCATAGTATTCAACTTGTTGCGTACTTTGGTTAACACCGACTGTCTTTGGCATAAATCGCAAGTTGTTTTTTGAGATCTTCTAAGCGTATGAGTTATTATACTTCCATAATATTTTAGTTGAAATGACAGTTGATCAGATAGAAGGACTTTGGAAGTACGTAATATTGGTTCTCTGCCGTTCTTATTTCTTACATCTCCTTTCTTGCCTAAATATTGTCAAGATCAGTCCAATTTTCAATTGTGTTATTAAGAGTTGCTGCAGTGATCAGTTCTAATTGTCAACTGCATCATTATTTATTCCATGATTATATGATTTACAGGTGGGTATCGAATGGAGTTGTTGGTTCCCCAGCATTTGCAGCCTATGATCAAGGTTTGTTCTTTGTATTTTTTGGTCTATAGGTGTGCATATACTATAAACTACCCTGAGATAATTCTGTAGTATTCATTCTTCTGTTTCTTGATTACAGGGTATGATGTTTTCCTAGGAAATTTCCGGGGATTGGTGTCGAGAGAGCACGTTGACAAGAATATATCCTCACGTCGGTAAGTGCATCACTTCATGCAGCTCCCATTGCGTCTGAAATGTCATTTGACCTCTTTTTTGAAAGGAAAATAAACTCCATATTTTATGTTTTTGTTGATTGCTGAATTTCTATCAAGTTACTTCAGCTCCCAAGTATGGCATCTTCATGCAGGTACTGGAAGTACTCCATAAATGAGCATGGGACACAGGATATACCTGCAATGATAGAGAGGATCCACCAAACAAAAGTTACTGAATTGGAAAATAGCCAAAAAATTGTGGAGGAAGAGAGTGGCAATGATCAGCCTTACAAACTTTGTGCAATTTGTCATAGTTTGGGTGGAGCTGCTATTTTAATGTACATTTTAACACGTCGAATTGAGGTAAAGCCCCATAGGCTTTCAAGATTAATCTTATTATCGCCGGCTGGGTTTCATCATGATTCCAATCCCGTATTCACAATGATGGAATGCTTATTCCTGCTATTGTCTCCTCTACTTGCCCCTTTTGTGTCAGCTTTCTATATTCCCACTCGGTTTTTCCGCATGTTGTTTAACAAGTTGGCCCGAGACTTCCATAACTTACCAGCAGTTGGAGGCCTTGTGCAAACTCTCATCAGTTATTTGGTTGGTGGAGACAGCTCCAATTGGGTTGGAGTCTTAGGGTTGCCACACTACAATATGAATGATATGCCAGCTGTTTCATTCCGTGTGGCCCTTCATTTGGCACAGATCAAGCACACTCGGAAGTTTATGATGTTTGACTATGGGAGTGCAGCTGCGAACATGAAAGCTTATGGTTCCCCTCAGCCTTTAGATTTGGGGGAGTTCTATTCCCTTATTGATATTCCGGTTGATCTTGTTGCTGGGCGTAAGGACAAGGTCATCAGGCCATCCATGGTAAGGAAACATTATAAGCTGATGAAGGATGCAGGTGTGGAGGTGTCATATAATGAGTTTGAGTATGCTCATTTGGATTTTACATTTTCCCATCATGAAGAACTATTGGCCTATGTTATGTCTCGACTAATTTTAGTAGGTGCTTCTATGAAGCAGCAACCTGGCCAGAAATCATTGAAGAACAGGAGAAAAGAGGGGCAAACCAGCAGCAGCCGTTAAAGTGTAGCACTAACAAGAGTCGGACCTGTCTATATCTTGGGTGTTTCTTTGTAATACATGTATGTCACTTGTACAGAAAAATATAGAGGATGCTGAATCAGGATAGGGTACGTACGCGGCCCCTTTTGGACATTACAAAAGCCTACTCAAGGAAATAGAATTGGACTGGATGTTGTGTCCTGGAGTGTTGGATGTGGTTTTGTGTATATTTTGTATGTATGTTGTAACTTGTAAAGGTGTACCATTGTTTTGGAATGAGTACTACACATATGGTGTTTATTGTGTAATTAGTACTTTGTAGAATTTGTGAAAAATGAAATCTTATGAATGGGCATGATGCAAGATACAAATGATATGCCTTAAAAAAATCAGCTGCTGATGTTCTCTTATTGACGGGTGTTGTATAAATCTGGGGCGAGGGTTTCCAGCAGGCCCCCTTCTCTGGCTTTCCCTTTTGTATGAATAAAGATGCTCTTGGCTGGACATCATTGGTTCTGTGTCACTAGAACCCCGGTGCCTGCCAAACGTGCTTCCAGACCATCTGCAAAGCAATGAGCTAATATGTGGTTTCCATCTCCAAAAAGAGATGAATGGAGTCTAATCTGGTTCAGTAGTTCACTTGCACTCCTGCAATCATCGGTGGCAACAGTCTCTGCACAATTTTATTAAAAGAGACCTTAAATCTACGATTTCCTTTTTGACACACTATTTCATCCCGCAGCCGCCTGTCCCTACAGTAGATCCTTTTGATTGCCCCTTCTGCGCCGTGGTTTTCGTTCTAGCATTCTTCTTGCGGTAAGCTGTCAATGCTTCCCTTCCATTGCACATGCTATGCAGCAAAATTACATCAAACTTCTCCGAACGAACTGTTGATTCTGTATAAACAGCAGTTTGCTTGCTGCTACTTCGTTTTTTTAAATCTATATCATCTCTATGAGGATTTTTCCTCCCTCTTGGTCCTGTAGGTGAAGTCTCTCCCTCATCCCTTTTGTCCACCTGAGCTGCCACAACCACTTTCTCCTCTTTTCTCAAGAGGCAGCAAGTCATTGATAACCACATTTGACATTGTCCAACAACTTATTATTAGTAGGGAGGAATTTGCTTGCTTCTTTAATTGTTTTTCTAAAGAAAAAAGAAAGGTCACGGGTTCAGCTATTTGAACCTCTAAATTTACTTAATGCATGACGCGGATCCAGTTAATTTCTTATTTTTATTGTACTTTTACACTTAGTTGCGCGGACTCTCTACTTTTGATGCCGCACCCATCTCGGATTCTCCAAAAATACATTATTTTTGGCGAATCTGACATGCACCCGTTGACATTTTTGAATAGTCCGACCAACATAACTTTTACATTCTAATATAATGTATAAATATAGTAATCTTTAAGCCGCTGTTATGTGGTTCAACTTGTCTGCTTAACATCAATAACATGCCCTCTGCATATAAAATTGGGACCTTTCAAATTGATTTAGGACTTCATATGTTTTAGGAGCATAAAGACTTGTCGAGTGTCTGGGACTTGTTTGTCGATACTTCTTCTCAGTTGTTATAGAATCTTTAGCATTGTAGATGAGGTTCCATTAGAAGACTGATGTAGTGAATGTCTAATATCTGCTTTCAAGTGTGGAGGTCTTTATTCCTTTGCACATAACATATTTTATGAAAGTCCTGTTCAAACTTTTAAAGAATGATACATTAATTCTTAGCAAATTCTTAGCTGATGATGTTGTTTCCAAGCTGCTTAAAGTCATTGTAGTTATATCGTTTATGCTACAAAAATCATTGTGTTAAGTTGATTGTTATACTAGAACTTGATTATTCAAAGGGAGAAAGCATATAGCTTCTCTGTTGTGCATTAGTATAGCATTATATCTGCTCCCATTAAGCCATCGACTATCTTATTCTTTCTACTGTCTTTTGATTTACTTCTCCTCCTTCCATCCGAAGCATAACTGCACACTCACACGATCTTTGTCGAGAGATAGGAGCATTCGGTTTCTGATGGTGGAGAGAATGGACTAGATTCTTTCCTACCTTTCAATTAATTTGTTCATTGTGTCAACAATTTTAAATTCAATTCTTATAATGTGGCTTGAGCTATATCCAACTAGGAATTTCTAATGCTAAATTTTCTATAAGTTACAAGAGGTTTTCACAATCATAAAGCATGGGGCACTGGATTCTAAAATTTACTACAAGCATTTCATCACCATATAGTGATGAGAAGAATGGGATTATTGTTCTTCTTGTCTGACAATTGACTTGTTCCGTTGTGTCAATTCTTTATGTCAATTATCTTGAAATTTATTTAGATGCTCATCTGAGTCGAATAGATGCAATGCTATAATAATTAGTACAAGCTTCAAAAGTAAAAGGTTCACAAATAATGATATATTGTTTAGGTTTCTCCTTATTCTCTCTAAAATCTCATGAATTACCATACTTGATACATTAATTTTCATATTTCTTTGGCTTCTTGATAATGTTGTTAAAGCTTACTTAAATTCATTAATCCCTGAAGCTCACCGAAGCCCAGGGTATACGCTTCACCTCGCTTAAATAGCGCTTTAGTATAGGTGTTGAGGTGCATATACAAGTATATAACAGATATACAAATACATTTCGCCTCCCTCCACACTCAGATGTCTCTTGCTCGCCTCTTTCCTCCCTCTCCCAATCTCGCTCGCCTTTCTCTTCCCTCTCTCAATATCGCTCACTAGATATACAAATACATATGTATACCAGTTACATCTATACAATCATCTGATCGATATACATATACAATTCGACAGATATACAAATACAATTCACTCTTCCACTCTCACCCTCTCTTGCTCGCCTCTCTCCTCCCTCTAACATGTAGCTACGAATCGTTATTAACAAACTATAGCCATTGAGCCTAATTAAGTTATTTTTAGTGGCTATTTGCAAAATTGTCCCTTTTTAAATTTTATCTTTTGAATGAATGATTTTTTGTTTTTGTCATTCAACATACTAAGTAATAATAAATAATTGGTTCAAGATACCCTTGACATTAAAAGAAAAAATTGCAAGACTCAAATTATGTCTTACGAAGAAAAAATTCCACAAGACACATAAATAATGTCTTACAAGACATAAATTCAATTTCAGAACATTATGCCATAAAAGGTCAAAATCTATAAGCTACAACATAACTTAGTTTCCATAGAATTTATATTTATAGATATGTAAGTTTAGTTTCAAAACCACAAAAAGTTATATTTTAGAGGCATAACTTATCATAGTGAACTTTTGTCAAATAAGATAAATATTTTCAAAACTTATGTTGGACAAGGTAAAAAGTTCTCTACACTTATATAGAGTAAATAACTAATTCTTGCAAATTAAATAGAGTAAATTTTAGGTTTAGCAAATATAAAATTCATATTTGTATGTTATAGCTATAGTTTGTATAATTGTGCTCCATAGCAAACTTTATGTTTGCTATGGCTATTAATATGTATATTTCGGTATACATATACATAAAAATTATGTATTTGGGTCTATTTGTATATTTCGGTCTACAAATGGGTCCTGCATTTGTATATTTTGGTCTATTTATATATTTTGGTATACAAATGGGATGGCAAAAAACATGGAATGTTTGCTGCAAATTACAAATAAAAGAAACTATGACTATAACATTTAATTTGAATTAATAGTTTGTTATTTCATACAATTTTCCCAATTAAATACTACATAACTCATATCGAACGAGGTAAAAAAATACTAAATTTCAACCTTGCAAAGTTAGGTCATAAATAATAGGGATAAGGGTCTGAAAAATACCCCAACTTTGGTCGGATTTGTTGTTGTGATACTAAACTTTCATAAGGATCTATTACCTCCCTAGACTATTTAATACCGTATTTTTTTACCCCCTGAACTATTTAATAGTGTATTTTAAAGGTATATATGTGCCCACGTGGACACATTATTATTTATAATTTTGCATTATTTTTTATGGCCACGTGGGCAAATATATATGTTTAAAATACGGTATTAAATAGTCTAGGGAGGTAAAAGGTCCTCGTGAAAGTTTAGTATCTCAACAACAAATTCGATCAAAATTGAGGTATTTTTCAGACCCTTATACCTAAATAATACTACTTTAATCTAAAACTTTTAATTAAAGTACAAATTATCAATTTAAACTTTAAAGGACAAAACTTAAATACCACCCTCAAAATATGGATTATCCTTGCACAAACTTGTTTTCGGCCCAGTTGGAAGAGCCCATCATAGGAGTGAGTTGTGGCCCACTTTCGAAGAGCCATATGTGAGTCAATAATCTCAGATTTCGGATTCAGGGTAGAAAGGGGGAGAGGAAAATCGAAGGAAAACAATCGGAAACGGAGACGGAGACTAGAAATAAGAGAGAGCAATGAAATCGCCGAGATGGGGATATGTTAGAATTATATCAGGAACTATTTTTGGAGGCATTCTTGGATTCTATCTTATGCATCGCGCTGAACTTCAATACAAGGTTTTGCGATCTTCTTTTTCTTATTCTAGGTTAAATTGCCTACGCCAAAGAGCGATCATCTGTATAAATTACTGTTATGTGATTGAAGGAAATGTGGAACGAGAGATTGAAGAAGTATGAGGAGGAGCTCAAAATGAATCAAAGTATGGAGACGCATACCCCCACTGAGTTGTCTGGAGATCCTCTTGCGAGATAGGTACTTTGAAACACCGACCTGCTAATCTCTTCACTTTCTGTAGTTTATAGCTTAGATAAGGTTTGAGATGTTCAGATTCTTATGTATCTTGTGGATTATGATTTGGAAATTCAATCCAGACTGGACACTCCAATAGAAATGAATAATTGGGTATGGAATTGCAGTCCTGGAATTTAGGCTGACTTTCTGTGTGAGGCTTATGTCTTGTTTATAATAATTTATGTTTATGCAAGTACAATGGGTTTAGTAGATATATGATTGGGGAGTCCTATACACGAGGGTCTTATTTAGGTCTTGTTCATGCTAAAATGTAATATATAGTTAAGTTTGACAGTTGTGAATTATGAGGCTGTCTAGTTCTCCAAACATGTTTCCAGGACATCCTAGTTTGTAGCATTCTTTCACAGTGTAATCACCCTTCTTTTAAGTTGACCCAAAGTGTAAGTTGGGTGTATGAAACTATAAAACTAATTTATGTTTATACATAAGTAATTTTTTTATTGAAATTGGTAAGATTAACTTTATACATAAGTAATTATTCATGTTCCCTAGATAACAGGTTTTAAACCACCTTATCCCTATTCCCTACACTAGAAGCTTCCGTAATGTAACGAAAATCAAACATTTTATGTATACACAAAAATTGTACATATATTATTTATTAATAGGAATTAGGATTCCCCTTCATGCAAGCTGGCTCCGTCCCTGCTTGCAACAGTTCCATATCAATGTCTCCAAATTCTGCAGAAAGTCGCAGCTCTTATTTAAGACACGTTTCAGTTTTCCAATAGTTATTTGCTAAAGTCCTGCTGCATTTAGAAATTTTGGCCAAGATGTCTTTCCTCAGAACTGAATTGATTAATCAGTAGCAGGAACAAGACTACTGTACGTATGATCCAACAATAATTCAAGAGGGAGAAGGTTTTCCTTCTTGTATTGTACACTTGCACCTTGCTTCTTAATTTTTTCATCATTTTACACTACATTCTTTATTCATGCAATTTTCCATACCTTTGATCCAATTCTTTATGATTGTTTTTCTTCTGCTGCTCAGTCCATTGCACTTGCATCAGTATTATATAAACTTTTTGGTTCTAGACTCTAGTGATCAGCTTAAGGCACATTGGTCCAATCACTTAATATCATTATTTACTAGTACTGAATATCTCTTGTATATGGAGAATGTTGAGGCCTACCCTTAGTCAATCAAGCGAACTGTGGACAGATTTTAGTAGGTACAATGTATTCGTGTCTTTCTTAAAATGCTTAACTGTTCTATCATTACATTAATTTAGTTGATGCATGTAAATTTTTCTTACGAGACATAACTATACTGTCTTTTCATCCCTCAAGTTGTACATTCTGCACTTTTGTTTATATTAAGTCCAGGAAAGAAAAGCTTTTTGGCCTCATGTTTACATGTCCAGATCGCTTCACCCTCATTGTTAGTCTCATTCACTAACATTATTTAGTAGTCGGACATACTGTCCACATAAACACCCCTTCTTTTATTTGCAGCTAAAGATAAGTTTCTCATGTCATATCTTCAGTAGCATTTCCAAAAGACTTTGCAACTTGAATTTAGACTGAAGATATATGATGAATGAGGATATCAATTGATTCAAGTTTCATGTTCTTTCCCTTAAATGTGTGGTGTTCATCTAATGTGAGTGTTTACTGTTGGTTCTTTTAGATGAGCTCTACTTTATTAAAGTGAAGAAACATTCTGCATAATTTCATGCTATAAACCCAGTATGCTATTTGTGTTTTTTAAGTACCTGGGACAGAAGGAGTCGAAGTAGAGTAGAAATTGGGGAAGAGAAAAGGGGAGGATGATAATAAATCACGAGTCCGGATATTGATAAATCTTCATTTTTGCTTGAGCCTAGGGTCTATCAGAAACAACCTCTCTATCTCCCAAGGTAGAGGAAAGGTCTGCTTACATTCTACCCTCCCCAGACCTCACTTGTGGGACTACATGTTGCTTGTCTGTTTGTTGTTGAAGAAAGTGAATGTAAAGTAAGGTCCCTTCCATATTCTTGCGACTTCTTATAACTTGCTTCTCAAAATCATTTCTGTGGTTTTTCATGGAATTCATCTCCTTTTCGATTACCCATGCATGTAAAATCATTGCATTGATCACTTGTGCTTGTAAATCTAATCTAAACCGCAGTGGAATGCTAGCATATCTCCATTCAAGGTCATTTTTCTTGCTTCCAATTGTTAGTTGCAGTTAGCTGTCTTTGTTATTGATCAACAGAAGTGACAGGTGCAGATGGAATTCTGTGCGTAATTCTTCAAAGGCGTGATCCGGGTTTCAACCTCAACTGCTGTTTCATATGTCCAAAGAGGTAGACAGGGAAACGGCAGAGATGTGGTTGCTGTTATCATGTGAAAAGATGATCATAGAGAACAAACCCCCACGGGAATGTAGTTTTGTGAATTATATTAATAAGTCAGATCTTTGGGGAGGAAAATAACTATCACCTTATTTCACAGCTCCACCCCCCACCCCCACCCGAATTTTCTCAAGCCAACCTTTCCCGCTGCAGCTCCTTTTTTTTTTTGTCCGTGGATTGGCTTAAATTTAAGTGCCAAGTAAAGTTTTAGCTTTTTTGCGTTTGGTAAATAATGAGTCAATTTTTCTATGAGTGTCCTTCATTTGAAATGGGGAAAATTTGACAAAACGTGCACAACCATTGAGGGCATCAGAGAAGAAGAAAAGCAGCGCATTTGCTTGAAAAATAAAGTGGCCAAATGGCCATTTTTTGACAAGTGGATTATTTTGGGGAACAATGTTGATACAAAATATTGTCTAAATATTCCTTTTTTTTAACTGAACTTTCTGTCGATATGGGTTGAGATGAGTTTATATGGCTAGACTGGACCGTTCTTTTTCAGCAGATGAGCATTTTAATCAACTACTTGTGTTCTTCAAATATTAACTTTTACCTTATAAAAAGTGTGTTTAATTAATGACACTTACAATTAGAGAGAATTGAACAAATAATGCAAATTAGACCTTAAGTTTTCTTATGCTCCTTTAAAATCTGTTTGGTATACAAGTGTATGTAGCTGTAATTTCTATGTTAACCTTTTAAAAAAGAATCAAGACCGTCGGATGGAAGTAACTATCCTTCAAAAGATTTCAACTCTTATTCAATTTCACTTGTCTCGTGGTTATATATAGTTCTAGATGCTCATGGTCTCTTCACTTAATTTTATTGTACGGATATTATTGTATATAGACCTTTGTCATCATTGCTTTTCTAATTTCTTTAGAGTTTTTTCTTTTAGTCAATTCAGAGACGTTTCTCAAACATTTGCATGAAAAGATATGTTATTTAAGACTAAAGTATGATGATATACACGAAAAAATGGATAACAAAAGGTGTTGATCATAAACTATATGACGCTTTGTGTGTATATGCTAAATTTTTTCTATTATAGAAATGTGATGGAGAGGGTAAAACAGATATTATACCAATCATACAAGGGCAAAATTGTAATTTACACTAACAAATGGACTGATTTCAATTCCAAACGCAAGGTATAGACCCATCCGTCTTCCATCTTTCTCACTCCAAGCAAAAAGATTTCAACTCATTCCAAGCACAAACACTCTAACATAGTTCTAAAAGCATAGTTTCTTCCATCCCTCTTGTTCCAACACCAGTTAATCGATTCGCAAGTCCTCATAATTTCAGGTATGTCCCAAAATTATATATGAAATCCATGGCTGATGTGAAGGTTTATGTTGTCTGAAATTCATGGCTGATGTGAAGGTTTATGTTGTCCTTACATATCTGCGATTCCATAAGAAAATAACATATTACTAATTACTGACTGATCTAATAAAGAGTTCACATTTTATGAAATTGAACCGTGTTTGTTTATGCATAAGTATACACCCCATACCAATTGCTAGAGGTTATGGATGAGTTATCAACCATGGTAGTCTAGATTCAATTACCCATCTATTTTTTGGAACGAAACAAGAACATAAATGGAGTTTAAAAGCATATGAAAAGATGAAGTTGTGTTGCTCGCTATTGTCAATGAAACTTTCTCGCGTGTACAATCGCGTGTGTAGTTACACATTTATCTACAAGGATCCAAATACCATCTCTTCCCTCGGCATCTTCACTATCGAACCCGAACAAAAGTTGTGAATCTTCACCAATAAACAGGGATGGAATCCATCTGCAAAGAGCTGATGGAGAACACTGTGCCGATTTCCACTTATGCTCCATCAAATATATTGTACTTGGCACAATAAAACTTGGACATGTTTCTACTTTAGTTAATTAAAACAAAAGTAAGGGTATGTTTTCTGGATCATTCTTCATATGTCTCTCCATAATTTCTCATTCCTCACCTTTACTGTCTTACCCTAAGAGGGCAACTGGGCAAGGTAAGATCAAATAAATATATGAATCTTTTACTCCTCTTCGGAATTTCAATAAGAAAGAAGATTCACTAAAGTTTAGGATTTGGAATTTTTTAAAAATTCTCTTAATTTTTCTTCGATTTAGAGTGTAGCTAGCTTTGGTGGGTCACTGATATCCGCACGACCCAAGGCCTTCCGTTGAACTACTACTCAGGTCTAAATCTCATTCTATAACATGTTCTCCTTCTCTTCATATATTCTACTTTGAAAATATTCTTTCTTATTTTTGAGAATGTTTTTTTCTCTTCTTAAATTATTATTTTTGAGAATGGAAAATATTCTTTCTTATTTCCTCTTAGTTAAAACATTTTAAATACATTACCCTCTATTATCTTTATCTATTGCACCCAACAATATGACTTCTGAGTTTAGATTTAACCGTTTTATATTTGATTGTTAATATATGTTTTTATTATTTTGATTTTTTTTAATTGCACATAGATCTCATCTCCTTTCCTAAAGCCAAAATCAATCTCTATATATCTGTGGGATTTCATTAGCTCTTCCGCGTGTAAGGTGAGTTCGTATTTCGCTTAACAACTTAAATTTCCCCTTCTTAATATGTCTGTGATTTTTTGCATATGCTTGCATTCACTGAAAAATAGTGTTTATTGTCACTCATGAACTTTTCATAAATGCCTTTTTCTTTTCTATATAATCCCACGTATCTTTCATTTTCAGATCCTTTCCTGGTTGCATCAGTGTTTGTGTTAAGGTAAATGTATACATTACAACTCTCAATGGCTGGTTGTTCATATAAGGTTCCTCACACTTACTCTCTCTTTGAGGCATGAATATGAGGTACAATCAGATGGTCTTGCAGAGTACAATCCCTGGCAAACATATATTACGGTGATTAGTAACTTCAAAAGAACTTTCTGATGGTTAAATACTTCTGGTTTTATTTGATACTCCCTCTGTCCCTAATTACTTGTCCACTTTTGAATTGACACACCTATTAAGAAATCAATTATTGACATAGTGAGTTTACCATTTTATCCCTATTAATTATGAAGTGGATAGATTAAAAATTTAAGATTTTCAAGAAATTCTACCTTTTCAAAGTAATTAATTGAAGGTATAATAGGTAAAATTATTTTTGTCCTTTCTTGATTTGTCAAAATGGACAAGTAATTAGGGACAACTATAAAAGGAAAAGTGGACAAGTAATTAGAGACAGAGGGAGTATTTTTGTGCTCTACCAAAAGTTTTGGATTATTCGGTTAACACAAAAACCATACAAAAAGTACAATTTTGAGGCGTCTTTCAAAATGAGAAATCTTGAAAAACCTAAAAGTTGTCTCATGTAAAACTGATTATGATGTTGAATGGATTATGGACACGCAGTCTGGAAGACACTATTGTTACTTTGTTGAGTGAAAGATGGCAGATTTCCACCAAAGATTGGTTACCTTGCCTTGGTTTCCTTGCCTCCATTTTTATTATATGCTTTACTTGAGCCGTAGTCGATCAAAAACAACATTTCTACCTTTATAAGGTAAGGATAAGTCTATATACACACCATCCTCCCTAGACCTACTTCTACTTCTGGGATTGCACTGGTATGTTACTGTTGTTGTTTGCCTCCTTTGTTTGGTTCAGGGTTAGGGTCACGCTAGCTAAACTATATACTTTCAATTTTACGATGTTACTATTAATACATATGGTTATACCTCTCGAATTTTTTCGTTTAACGTGTTGACTGAATATGATTTGGTTACTTTGTTGGAATTACTTGCCCCATTGCCCCCTACATTTGCCAAGAGGAGAATGATTTTAATGTTGTTTTTGGATGAATCTTTACACAGAAAAACAAAGTATAATTTATCATAAAAGTTGATTAGTTAGAGAAGAAAATGGAGAATTATTCGCAAGCTCTCTTAATTTTTCCATTCCGGTTGGATCCAAGAGAGGACGTCATACATGCATGGTACATGGATGACATCGATGAGGACCAGAGGCTTCCTCATCACCATGAGCCAAAGGAATTTGTGTCTCTTGACAAGCTTGCCGGTAAAGATCAGGCTAAGAATTATATTTGTATAAATTATCTATGAAGAATCGCTAGGTTTCAGGGCAGTTTATCACTTGCGTGATCCCTTCAATACCTTTCGATAAGTTTTTGAGTTCTCTGTACAAGGATCTCACATTTGTAAATTCTTGCTAAGTGGATAAATTACTTTTCAGTTAATACTGCTAATCTAATTTGTTGCCAATGTCTTGGTATTTAGGGCTTAGAAATTGAATAGGTGGATATCTTTTTTATGTTGGCATTGGTAGATGAGAATCCTACATTGATAAGGATGTATTATCATTGGTCCAAATTGAACAAGGAATAAAATAATGAACCAACCCTAAAAATGGTTACAAGTTGATTACTGGTTTTGTCCTGCCTTTGTACTCCTTTCTTAATTACTATGTGAAAAATTTCGGAACTTGGAATGCTCCGCTAGAGACTTGATGCCTACATTTATGGGACTAATGAGGAGTTGAATAAAATTCGGAAAGATAATGAATATTCATACATTGTATGTTAAAAGTTACAAAATCGAGACCTTTCCTCAGTATATGGATACAAGTCGGTCCTTTTATTTTTATTTTTATGAGTACTAAAGCTTTAAGGATTCATAATTTGCTTCAGGATTTCCTTGAGGTTTGCCCTGAGAAACTATTAAATTACGAGGAGAATATCAAGAGCTTTTTTATAGAACACTTCCATACCAATTAGGAGATTTGTTATTGTGTTGCAGGAAGTGGTTTGATGTTGTTTATTGATTGGATTTTGCTATTCTACCTTCCAACTACTGTTGCTAAATATATACTTCTGACCTTCTTGGTGTAATATGAATGAGAGCTGGATTTACATCTGGGTAAAGAAAGGTGGAATGATTGTGCTTCCTACTGGAATATATTACCGCTTCACGCTTAAATGACCTTAATTCTACTTTTTTTTGTCGAAGATTCACGAAGAATACATCAGCTTTGGCTTCTATGTATGTATATTATTTACCCTCCCATGTATGTGAATCAGTGAGCATCCAAAAGCATGATACTTCGATGGATATATTAAAAGTACATTTGGTAGCCACACTACATTCTAGAGCGTGATATTTTGTACGTAATATAGGTATATAATATGCAACAATTAATATCTGATGTTTTTGTTAACTGATTTGGCAATCACTTACATGCATCAATTTCTCCACTAATATTAGTGCTCTACTCCTAAAGTTAGCAAAGCAGAGGAAGTATAATTATGATTAGTTTAACCTTGTGAGACAATGAAAGTTGATAAAGTTTGGTTACTGACCTAAACAATGCGACTAATGGTGCACGCTGTTGTGTCACTTGAACCATGCCCGACTCATCATGATTTGCCGAGAAAGTAAACATTTACCTCTACAAGTTTGTGCAAGTGAATAAATGTGGAATAATATAAATAAAAAGCATTTAAAGACCAAACGTCCGCCAATCTAAACGTTTGCTTAAGAGTTTGAATTGATTAAAATGCTGGTCAAATCTACTTTTAAGTCATTTTTAATTTTTGGGAGTGTTTGATAAAGTAAAAATAACTTGAAATAAGTTTTAAATAACTTGAAAAAATTTAAAAGTAGGTATTCATCCAATTCCATTTTTCAACTCAAAAGCTACTTAAGTTTAACTTTCTAAAAACTATTTTCAAAGAGCTTCTTTTTTTAAAGTTAAGTCAAATGGGCTTTTAAATTAATTAAATATAATAATTCCAACTTTTACAATATTGGATTTGTGTTACAATCGAGCACCAAACAACGAGAAATCATATTCCAAATTGCAATCTTATAATATTGAGTTTGTGCCAACAGCGAGAAATCACGTTCAAAATCGCAATCTACCAGCACTAAACAAGGACAAATCACTTAGAATGCAAATTCGTTAGATATTTATCATAAGGGCCAACTTATTTTTGTTGGTAAATTCTAGCTGAAGTTAATTGCTAATTAACGTTAGCGTGTTAACATTTGTAGGAATAAGTTCGTGGTTACACGCCCAACTATCCCAAATGAAGTTCATGTCGAAGATAATGATGTAGTTAGAGTTGTCAAAAAGGGTTAGCTCAGTCTCACCTAGTCCAAGCCTCGCGGGTCAAGGAATTTGAGGGGCTAGGGTGGGCCGGTTTTTTTCATTTGGAAGGGCCGGCTTGGAAATGTTCAACCTAACCCAACCCAACCTTACCCTAGAAGGGTCGCGGACTGGCAAGCTAGCCCTTTTTATTTTTTTTCAAACTTAAAATTCTATGACATCAAGAAATGAGAAGATTTTCAAATCAAATCTGGCAAACAATGTTGTTGTTTCAATAACACTAGCAAAAAATCTAATGTGATTAGCATGTATCTAGGATATTAGATTCGCGAGATGCATGTATTTGGTGTGATGTATCCCAGATACGTGAGCGTGATAAGAGAGTAACGAACGATATCAGAGGGAGGCGAGGGAGCGGGATTTGTCAATGTATCCTAGACACATGTGAATCCACTTGGATAAAGTGTATATAGAAAAATTACACCTAATTTTGAGTCCATATATACTGAGATATATGTATTTGGATACACCAAAATCTGGTAAAATTCATACTATTACAACATAGCATGTATCTAAGTAATTAGCTCATACACTAGTGAACTTTCTGTAAGATACCCTTAAATGAATAGCTTTGGCCCATGAGCCGACCCTGACCCGTCCCCGATCAAGCCTCAAAGGTCAAGGGCTTATACGGAACGGGATTATAAGCCCTAGTTTTAAATCAACTTGAAAAATTTCTATCCCAACCCTACCCTAATAAAGGGTTGGGTGAGGCTGTCCCCATGGGCTAAGCCTATTTGACGGCTCTGGATGTAGTACGGACTTTACTCGCAGAGAAAGAGTTGCTACAAAATAAAATTCTTAATTTAAATAAGAATCTTTGGAAAGAGATAAAGAGAGTAAAATATATTGGATCCGTGACATATAGATAATTACGATAAAAAAAATTTAATTGACTCTTCAAATATTATATGAGACACATAATCTTTGACAAGGTAGTAAAGACATTTCCAAAAATTGAATAGACATTTCCAATGCTTTTTATATTTGCAAATTACGTTAAAATTACTATAACTCACTTTAATTAACAACTTAAAATAATTTATAAAATAATAAAAGTTACGATCAAAGAAAATTGCATTGACTATCAAAATTATATATGTATATTGTATAGCATTAATTGGGATAGAAAAAGTAACATACATTGAGTCCGTGCTGTAAAAAAAAACATGTTAAAAAATATACTAACTCTCCAAATTTCATAAATTGAAAAGGAGGAAGTAAAGACATTCCAATAATTAAAAATACATTCTTAATAATTTATGTATTTGTAATTGATGTTAAAAATACAAAATTTGAATTTTTTAAACTTGCCAACAAATAAAAAATTTAATTGATTTTCAAAATTTTATTGTATCATATAAATTAAAATTAAAATAATAATATATGATGGGCTTGTATTGACAAGGGCTTCATACAAGGAGGAAGTTCGCGAGGCAAAGTGATTTTTAGGAAAAACAGTGGGCCCATTCCAAATCCATGTCCATTTTTCTGTCATGAAATAAAATAATAAAACGAAAAAAACCCTAGAAAATAGCTTTCCAATTAATTACGTCATAAAGGAAAACGCCGCTCCAGGGACCTGTTCATCTACCTCAGCTAGCAAACTCCCACCGTCCACCGTCCACCGTCGACAGTCCACCAGTCCACCAGTCCACAGTCCACAGTCCACAAACACGGTGAGACGCGACACAATTAGCAGAAATTTCTTCGTTTTGTGTTTGAGACTATTCCAATTCAGCAATGGATCCAAATCGCGCGGACGCATTTGGTCTGATTACAACAGGTATTCATCTCCGTCGTAGCTGTTACCTTACTGGGAAAAATACCTACTATATCTTAATAAATATAGATTTAAACTGCATTCTATTGTTATGTTTTTGGTGACACTGTATCTAGAATTGATCTTTAGACACAACATAGACTGAAAAAAAGTAGAAAGGGTAACATTTGTATATGGTTTTAGTATAACCTGTTACTGTTTTGTGATATATTACAAAGTTACCTATTTCAACAACATTATATATGCCAAGTAATCAAAGAATTGCTATTTTTCATTTATCTTTAGATTACAGTCGGCTCTATTACTATGCAACTGCAATGCAATAAATAAAAGATACCATTAGTTCCTTATCAAAAAAATAAAAGATACCATTAGTTGGGATTCATGGTAATCTCACAACATATTTACATAATATGAAAATATTAAATGAGTGTCACAAATATGCACCACTATAAATGGAGATATTAGTTATGCAGAGATTGTAATCCATAGAATGAAGGGGTTGTTATGTGGTTGCTAATAATTTTTTTTTTTTGATGAGTGTGGTGTCCGGGTTAACTTTTGTGCACCTCGACTAATTTCACGAGATACTTGCCACCTCCCACAAACAACAAGTACCAGGAAACTTTGTCGACCAAGGATAGGACAAATGAGAAGAATGACCTAGTGTTTTTTTGTAGTTTTCAACCTGAGACCTCATGGTTTTCAACCACTTCATTGACCACAAGGCCAGACCTTTGGGTGCATGTGGGTCATAAACAATTTAGCAATTGTTATACATGAATTACTTATTTTAGTGGAGTGGTCTTGCATTTAAGTAGTTAATACCTACATTGCTAATTTAGTAATTGAGTTTACACAAAATAGGAGCCACAAAATGAATAAGTCGAATTTGAGAAAGTACATTCCAAGGGCAACCCAAGGGTGTGGAATTAAACGCAAACGTATTAAACACTTATTTTGATAAAGGTAACAGTGATATTTATAGAACACTTTGTAGCATCACATTAGTGTTATAGGGAATGACACACTAAAGTGTAATACAGGAAAGATGACTGCTTTGGCATTTGCAGTCTGTAAAATTAGAAGTTTCTGTCTAAACTTCATGGCTACTAATTAGTATTTGATAATTGTCACAGGTGATTGTGATCGTTGTGGAGATATGATCTCAGTGTAAAAATGTGTCACTAATTTTGAAGGCAATGAGGTCTCAGAAGCATCTAAAATGAGCAATTTAACTGGTGGAAAATCTGAAACCAGTCTTCCAAATCAATTGGAAGTTATTTTTTGTCAAGATTTAAATGGAAGTTTGGATGGGGTTGGCTCAGCAGATGTTTGTGATTATACTTGTCATAATGATGGACGATTTTGGAGGTGTTACAACTTTGTACAAGAGACTAAGATGGGATCTCTGGTTTGAAAGCTGATCAATATGCTACAGCACTGAGGGAGCTGCTATTCGTTCATTTTGTATATTTCACTGATTTTGAAGGTGTGCATCTGATTATACCTTGCTGGTTAAGTCTTCTCCAAGCATAACTCCAATTTCAAGAACTCCAATTACCAACTCCATGATAATTATGAGTTCAAGAACTCTCCTTTTTTTCTGATTCAGGGGCAACATTTAAATCAAACTTGAAATGCTCGATTAAAGTAGCACTTTTTGTTTCTTCTAGAATTCCCCTACCCGCAACTTTATTGCCAACTTTTGCTCCTCCATGTGTTTATCTGGAGTATTTCAGAGCCGGGGTGCATAACCTTATACATTAGTATTCATTTGTTTTCTTTCTCGTTCCATGCTTTTAAATCTTTATGGAGATCTTCCAATGCCTTAAAGCCATTTGATTTTCCCTCAACATAATCACGTTGACGATTCTCTAGTTTCATTTTGAAAAATTTATCAATTATTTCTTCTATACTTGTGGAAAACACAAAAACCATGTGTTTTCCACAAGTATAGAATAAATAATTGATAAATTTTTCAAAGTGAAAGTAGAGGATCGCCAACATGATTATGCTTAGGGCAAATTAGATGGCTTTGAGGCACTGGAGATCTTTGTGAAGAATTACAAACATTTAATGAGAAAAACGAATACTAATGTATAAGATTATACACTCTGGCTCAGAAACACCTCATGATAAATATATGGAGCAGTAGAAGCTGGCCATTAAGTTGCAGGTGAAGAATGATAAAGAAGAAATAAGGAGGTGCTATGTTGGTCAAACATCTCAAATTTGATTTAATTGTAGTCTTTGAGCCAGAAGAGGAGAGTTTTTCAACTTATAATTAACATTGATTTGGTAGTTGGTGTTCTTGAAATTGGAGAATACCTTACCAATGATCGAATCTTCAAATTTGGTCAATCTTTGTTTTTATTATTAACTCATCCATTTATACGAATTGTTATACATTAATTACTTATTTTAGTGGAGTGGTTTTGCATTTAAGTAGTTAAAACCTACATTGCTAATTTAGTAATTGAGTTTACACAAAATAGGAGCCAGAAAAAGAATAAGTCAAATTTGAGAAAGTACATTCCAAGTGCACCCGAGGGTGTGGAATTAAACACAAACGTATTAAACACTTATTTTGATAAAGGTAACAGTGATATTTATAGAACACTTTGTAGCATCACATTAGTGTTATAGGGAATGACACACTAAAGTGTAATACAGGAAAGATGACTGCTTTGGCATTTGCAGTCTGTAAAATTAGAAGTTTCTGTCTAAACTTCATGGCTACTAATTAGTATTTGATAATTGTCACAGGTGATTGTGATCGTTGTGGAGATATGATCTCAGTGTAAAAATGTGTCACTAATTTTGAAGGCAATGAGGTCTCAGAAGCATCTAAAATGAGCAATTTAACTGGTGGAAAATCTGAAACCAGTCTTCCAAATCAATTGGAAGTTATTTTTTGTCAAGATTTAAATGGAAGTTTGGATGGGGTTGGCTCAGCAGATGTTTGTGATTATACTTGTCATAATGATGGACGATTTTGGAGGTGTTACAACTTTGTACAAGAGACTAAGATGGGATCTCTGATTTGAAAGCTGATCAATATGCTACAGCACTGAGGGAGCTGCTATTTGTTCATTTTGTATATTTCACTGATTTTGAAGGTGTGCATCTGATTATACCTTGCTGTTACTTTGTTATGAACTTCAGAAAAGTGCCAAGTGCGAAAGTGTAAGAACTCGGAGGATATGTACAATGCTTAGTATAATTTTAAGGATGATGATGATGACAGTGACCGAGAACCATCAGAAAGGCAAATAGAAGTTCTGCAGTGGTTGTGTCAATTGTACCATGATCAATGTCGAGGATGTTGGCAATTGTGAAGTAAGTTGTTTATCTTTTCAGCTATTCTCTTTGTGCTCGTTTAGCATGCCCAGTCCCCTTCTGTTTTTTAAGCTAAATTAATTCGGAAGTTTTCACTTATTGTTGACATTATCTATTCCACGGTTTATTAATAGAATTCTGCCTGTTTAGGTATGCGGAGAACACAGTGAATCTAGGATACTCAGGCATGGATTTTTTTGCATCTCCATATCTGCCTGTCAACCAAGATGAGTTGCTGTAACTGGAAATCTGGAGGTTGGTAGTAATTTTACATAACTAGAGATTATATTTGCGCTTTTGATTGATTAATAATTGACTTTTTCGGACAATGAACTTTATCTTGTATAGTTGAAGTTATATCCCGTTATGCGAAATATGCCAATATGAAAGACTTCCTTTGCCCCTAGGTTAGTCACAAGGAATATCAGTGTGGATGACTGTCAATTGATCATGTTAGTTTTGACATTAGTTTACTGGTGCAAGGCATATTGTTTTGGAAGTTGAAGTCCATTATTATGTATCTGCTATCTTATGGTTAAGTCCTCACCTTTTGTGTTGTCTCCTACCCAATGTGGTACCCCTGTTTCTTTGTTCCATTTGGTTTACCCCCTTTCCAGATAACCCATGACAGCTAGAAAAGGTCAAATATCTGGATATGTAGATTGAAAGTCCAACATTTAAGAGATTGCTTATATGATATAATCTCATAGTCAGGAGTCATTATTTTGAAATGCTTTGGAAGTGACTAGTTGTTTAATTTTATTTCAATTATAAAGGTTGGTTAGAAAGACCGAAAAAGATGTTAGAGTGCATTAGAAGAAAAATAATGCATGCATAAGTCATAACTAATGCAAGCATTACTAATACACTCTACTCATCATTATTCTTATACCCCATATCAAACGACCCTTTATATTTTTGTTTGTAGGTTCCTCTTTTTTGGTATAACTCTTGTATATGACAAGTTGACCTTGTTTTATCAATGGAACTTTTTGCTTGATTAAAAAAAATAAAAAATAAACAAACAAATTACATAATGGTAATAGTTTGGCAGGTTGTGTTATGACCCATTATTTATCATATTTTTATCCAACCCATCACAATACAATAAATTCTTTGGTTGGATTGGACACTGACCCATTTAATTGATTCAATCCATCTTGACTAGCTAAAATGCCAGTTTAGCTAACTAGTAGTTTCATACATTTGCAAGCTCAACGTCCACTATGGTAGAGATATTTTTTTATGTGGAGATTGTAATGCTTGGATTGCTTATGAGGTAAATTAATAATAAAGAGATTGTTATTTCGTGATTAATAGTTTAGAGATTGTTTTACATTAATTAATTAATTACTTTGAAAGAATGTTTTTGTCTTTAAATAGTTACTATCTACATTGCTAATGCATATATTCTTATTCCACATTCTAATCAACAAAATAATACTAACCGTTAATGGATGTTTTATAATCCCGTTACAAAAGATTCCACCATTTCATAGAGAGCTAGCTCATGTGTAACATGTATATGCACCAATCTCCCTAGAGTTGGAACCATGATAGAACCTTAATGAGTGAATGAGTGTTCTCTTTGATCCATCACTTTCATTGTTCACTAGTTTAGAAAAGGCTTCAACTAATTTAGACAACTCATAATATCATAAATATTAAAGATGAAACAAACAAAAAAACATACTTAATTTCATAAGAACTCCAAAACCTTCTATTTTTTGGTCTAAACCTTCGTATAAATGGATGATTGAATATTATTAACAACCGACTTAAAACAAAGAAAAGAATTGATCATATTAAAAGATTCAATCACTGGTTAAGTCTTCTCCAAGCATAACTCCAATTTTAAGAACTCCAATTACCAACTCCATGATAATTATGAGTTCAAGAACTCTCCCCCTTTTCTGGCTCAGGGGCAACATTTAAATCAAACTTGAAATGCTCGATCAAAGTAGCACTTTTTGTTTCTTCTAGAACTTCCCCTACCCGCAACTTTATTGCCAGCTTTTGCTCCTCCATGCGTTTATCTAGAGGTATATTTGAGCCGAGGTGCATAACCTTACACATTAGTATTCGTTTGTTTTCTTTCTCGTTCCATGCTTCTAAATCTTTATGGAGATCTTCCAATGCCTCAAAGCCATTTGATTTACCCTCAACATAATCACGTTGACAATTCTCTAGTTTTATTTTGAAAAATTTATCAATTAGTTCTTCTATACTTGTGGAAAACATGGGTTTTCCACAAGTATAGAAGAAATAATTGATAAATTTTTAAAAGTGAAAGTAGAGGATCGCTAACATGATTATGCTTAGGGTAAATCAGATGGCTTTGAGGCACTGAAGATCTTTGTAAAGAATTACAAACATTTAATGTGAAAAATGAATACTAATGTATAAGATTATACACCCTGGCTCAGAAACACCTCATGATAAATACATGTAGAAGTAGAAGCTGGCCATTAAGTTGCAGGTAGAGAATGATAAAGAAGAAATAAGGTGGTGCTATTTTGGTCGAGCATCTCAAATTTGATTTAATTGTTGTCTTTGAGCCAGAAGAAGAGAGTTGTTCAACTTATAATTAACATTGATTTGGTAGTTGGTGTTCTTGAAATTGGAGGATACCTTACCAATGATCAAATCTTCTAATTAGGTCAATCTTTGTTTTTATTATTAACTCATCCATTTATACGAATTGTTATACATGAATTACTTATTTTAGTGGCGTGGTTTTGCATTTAAGTAGTTAATACCTACATTTCAATTACCAACTCCATGATAATTACTCTTCCTCATCTGGCTCATGGGAAACATGGAAATCAAACTTGAAATGCTCGATCAAAGTAGCAGTTTTTGTTTCTTCTAGAACTTTCCCTACCCGCAACTTTATTGCCAGCTTCTGCTCCTCCGTGTGTTTATCTAAGGTATTTCTGAGTCGAGGTGCATAACCTTATACATAAGTATTCGTTCGTTTTCTTTCTTGTTCCATGCTTCTAAATCTTTATGGAGATCCTATGCCTCAAAGTCATTTGATTTGCCCTCAACATAATCACGTTGGCGATTCTCTTGTTTCATTTTGAAAAAATTATCAATTATTTATTCTATACTTGTGGAAAACCATGTTCTTATGCTTTCACAAGTATAGAAAAATAATTTATAAGTTTTTAAAAGTGTAAGTAGAGGATCGCCAACATGATTATGCTTAGGGAAAATCAAATGGCTTTGAGGCACTAGAAGATCTTTGTAAAGAATTACAAACATTTAATGAGAGAAATTATTACTTATGTATAAGATTATACACCCTGGCTGAGAAACACCTCATGATAAATACATGGAGGAGTAGAAGTTGGCCATTAAGTTGTAGGTGGAGAATGATAAAGAAGAAATAAAGAGGTGCTATTTTGTCCGAGCATATCAAATTTGATTTAATTGTTGTCTTTGAACCAGAAGAGGAGAGCTTTTAAGCTTATAATTATCATGGATTTTGAAATTGGAGGATACCTTACCAATCTCCTAATTTGGTCAATCTTTGTTTTTGCTATCGACTCATTCATTTATACGAGATTTTAGACCACAAAATTGAAGGTTATGAAGTTCTTTTTTTACCAAGTCAATTTTTTTGGTATAACTCTTGTATACAACAAGTTGACATTTGTTTTATTATGGAACTCTTTGCTTGAATGAACAAATTAAATAATGGTAAGAGTTGGACGGGTTGTATTATGACCCATTGTTTATCATATATTTATCTAGCCCATATCAATCCAACAAATTTTTTGGGTTAGATTGGACAAAGAATCATTTATTGATTCAATCCATTTTAACTGCCAAATTCTGTCCAATTTGCCAGCTTGGCTAACTAGTATTTTCATACATTTGCAACCTCAACGTCCACTATGGTAGAGATATTTTTATGTGGAGATTGTAATGCATGGATTGTTATTCGGTGATTAATTGTTTAGAAATTTTTATACATTAATTAATTACTTTGAAAAAATATTTTTGTGTTTAAATAGTTATTATCTACATTGCTAATGCACATATTTTTATTCCACATTCTAATCAACATAAAATAATACTATTGTTAATGGATGTCTTATAAACTCATATTACAACAGATTCCACCATCTCACCCACCGAGAGCTAGTTTTGGTGTTAAATGTAATGCACCAATCTCCCTAGAGTTGGAACATTAAAGAGTGCTCTCTTTGATCCATCACTTCCACATTATTCACTAGTTCAGTAAGAGGCTTCATTAATTTACTAATCTAGACAACACAAAACATCATTAAATACTAAAGAGGAAACAAACAAAAATTTGTCTTAAATATATAAGTACTCCATAACCTTCTATTTTGTTGTTTTAAACCTCGTACAGATTGATGATTGAAGACCAACAACATGTGACTTAATAACAAAAGAAAGAATGTACTATCTTAGAAAGCTCGATCGCTGGTAAAGTCTTCTCCAAGTGTAACTCCAATTTCAAGAACTCTAATTACCAACTTCATAATAATTATGAGTTCAAGAACTCTCATACTCTTCCGTCTTAGGGGCAAAATTTAAATCAAACTTGGGATGCTCGGTCATAATAACACTTTTTTTTTTTTTTTAAGTTTCTCAACCCGCAACTTTATCGTCAACTTCTGCTCCTCCATGTGTTTATTTGGAGGTGTTTCTGAACCAACATTCATAATCTTGAACATTAGTATTCGCTTCATTCTTTCTCATTTGGTGCTTGTTATTCTTTACGAAGATCTTCAAATGCCTCGAAGCCATTTGATTTTCTCTAAGCATAATCGCGTTGGCGATCCTCTAGTTTCATTTTGAATTTTTTTCAATTATTTCTTCTATACTTGTGGAACCATAGGAAAATGATTTTCCACTTGGTGAAAAGAGCATATCACCAGCTTCCACTCCAGTTTGAGCTGCAATCTTATTTGCTTGTGGAATACAATATTTTATTCTTTTTGACAAACTAACATTGTGTGCTTACTGAGACTCTTATCAACTTTATTTTAGTCTTTTGCCTATCCCTTTTTGTCATGTTTTCCAACGTAAAAGGAAATAATTAAAGAAGAAAATAAGATATTTTTTGTTGAACAAGTCCTGAGCTATTCTTAAAAAAAACATCTTTTTTTCTTTTTTACTTATTTGTTTTTGCAATTGAAAATAGGACTAGAAATAGTAAGCAAAAGATTGAAACAACGTTGATTAAGTTTAGGAAAGCAACACTTTTAGATTTTCAAAAAGAACAAAACACCTTGTTCCATAATGTATATAAACTTGCAACTCGGGCCAGAGCAGATGCTGGTGTTGTGCTCTTTTCACTAAGTGGAAAACCATGTTCCTATGGTTCCACAAGTAAAGAGAAAATTATTGACCATCGTGATTATGCTTAGGGCAAATCAAATGGCTTTTGAGGCATTGAAAGATTTCTATAATGAATTACAAGCATTGGACGAGCAAGAAAAAAATGAATTCTAATGTATAAAATTATACACCATGCCTCACAAATACCTCTAGATGAACATATGTAGGAGCAGAAGCTGACAATTAAGTTGCAGGTGGAGATAGTTAAAGCTTAAATAAGAAGTATTATTTTGGAATGCATTTTATTTTTAATACACAAAATCAAATATTGCATAAAAAATAATCTTAGCATAACTAATTCAAACGTTACTAATACACTCTATTCATCATTGTTCTTATACACCCTATCAAACGATCCCTTATATTTTTATTTGTAGGTTCTCCTTTTTTGGTATAACTCTTGTATATGACGAGTTGACCTTTGTTTTATTAATGAAACTCTTTGCTTGATTAAAAAAATATACAATCATATTAAATAATGGTAGGAGTTGGGTGGGTTTTGTTATGACCCATTTTTTATCATATTTTTATCTTACCCATCTTAATCCAACAAATTTTTGGGTTAGATTGGACAATGACTTATTTATTGATTCAATCCATTTTGATCGTCCAAATTGACAATTTCCAGCTTGGCTAACCAGTAGTTTCATACATTTGCAACCTCAACGTCCACTGTGGTATAGTTTTTTTTTTTGTGGAGATTATAATGCATGAATTGTTTATAAGGTAAATTATTAATTAAGGGATTGTTTTTCGGTGATTAATAGTTTAGAGATTAGTATACATTAATTAATTAATTACTTTGAAAGAATATTGTTGTCATTAAATAGTTACTATCTACATCGCTAATGCACATTTTTTTTATTTTGAAATTGGTAAGATTGTATTATTCAATATTAAGGGCGTGCTAGCTAATGCATATATTTTTATTCCACATTCTAATCAACATAAAATAATACTTATATTTTGGACTATTCGTAACTACAATTATATAATTAATGGGGTAATTATAATAATTAATTTAGTTTGTGGTCAAAAGAAAATAGCATTGAAATTAGTAGTGGGTCACTTTCACCACTTTTATAATTAGTCATGTATAATAATTAGGGTAGTAAATAATCTGTAGAAAAGTACTTTACCATTCTTTATAAATAGTTTAGGTTAGGCAGACCGTGTTTCTGTAACTAGGTGATTTCAATTTTTAAATATTATTATTTTGTTATCATATTATAAAATAAGTTTTGATATAGTGAGATAGATAATTAAATATTAGGTCTGTTGTATTATATGAATTCCATTAGAGTTATGTTATTTGGATGAATTGAGACTTAACCCTAGGCTTGAATATTTAGGAACGAATGAGATTTGATATATTAGTTGATATCAAAATTTAGAAATTTGATAATGGATTTGGGTGAGTTTTTTAGTCTAGGCTAGATATATAGTAATTTATATAGTAATATGGATGTCTACGGACTCATTTGCTTATGAATATTGTATACTTGATAGATTGGAAACGTTCTGATGCATTGAGGAAAGGAAAAACATTGGGGAATTAGCTTGCTTGACTTCGGTTCTTCAGTGAATGTAGATTATGATTTATTCTATTTGATAGAGAGACTCTTAATAGTGATTGATAGTCATTAAGTAATTTTATGAAATTTCTATATACTTAATTGTTGTGGTTTGGATGATCATGTGTTGTTTGTGATTGATCTGTAATCTCAAGACCATGAAATCCATAAGATTGAACTTATTCTATTAAAGTGATGCCTTGAATAAAGAAGATTTGGTGAAATAGTGTTAATGAAGTGGAAAGTGATGAAAAAATGATGAGTTAACTATGTTGTTGGATCGGGTGCCCCGAGGTGTCACGATAGTTAACTCATCATTATTTTCATCACTTAACACTTCATTAACACTTTCACCAAGCCTTCTTTATTCAAGGCATCACTTCAATAAAATAAGTTCAAGATTATGGATTTTGCGGTCTTGGGATTACACACCAATCACAAACAACACATGAATCATCTAAACCACAATAATTACGTACATAGAAAATTTCACAGAATTACTCGATGACTATCAGTCACTATTAAGAGTCTCTCTATCACATAGAATAAACCATAACCTTTCTTTATCGAAGTAAAGCAAGCTAATTCCCCAATTTTTTTCTTTCCTTAATGCCTCAGAACATTTCTAATCTATCAAGTATACAATATTCATAAGCAAATGAGTCCGTAGACATCCATATTACTATATATCTAGCTTAGACTCAAAAACTCATCCAAATCTATAATCAAATTCCTAAATTTTGATACCAACTAATATATCAAGTCTCATTCGTTCCTAAATATTCAAGCCTAAGGTTAAGTCTCAATTCGTCCAAATAACATAACTCTAATGGAATTCATATAACACAATACCCTTAATATTTAATTATTTATCTCAATATATCAAAACTTAATTTATAATATGATAATAATACTGAAATCACTTAGTTACAGAAACACGGTCTGCCAAACCTAAACTATTTACAATGAATGATATACTACATAACTCAATCCTAATGATTGAATTATCTAATGGCAATCATCATTCAACTGATAGCCGTCAACATATTGATCAAAGACATAGTAGTAACACATTGCAGTGCATCAATTCAAATTACCTTCTCTCCTATCTAATATATTAATATTATCCAACCCATATACATAAAACGAAGATTTAGGGGCGTCTTGATTTACCAGATTCTCGATCTTTTCCTCTCCTGGTCGCTAAGTTTCTCTCTTTTCTTTTCTACAAATTATTTACGACCCTAATTATTATACATGATTAATTATAAAAGTAGTGAAAGTGGTCCACTACTAATTTCAATGCTATTTTATTAGAATTACCCCATTAATTATATAATTGTAGTTACGAATAGTCAGAAATACTCATTTAGAATATATTGGAAGTTATTTATGAAATAAGAAACTCTAGTACTTAAAATGACCTAATGGGTCGTTACAGAGTCTGTCTCTTGAAGGGGAATGACTGAGCCAGTTGTCGTGCCAAAACGGTAGCTTTCTAACATCACCAACGCATTCTGTGTTAAAAGGCCAAAGTTCGAAGAAGAACTACTCTCCTTGCGCCGTTCATTCTAATTCTTTCTTGAGCTACAATGAGATCTCTCTATTAAGCCTGAGTAGACTTTCCTCTTCCTTCCTTTCAATGATTGTGCTCTATTTCACTAAACTGGAAGTCTTTTTTCCCTGCTGCGTTGCCGTTGAAACTCTCTCACTTTATCAATCTTCTATCCCATTTGAAAGGGGCATAAATAAAGGCATGGTGTAGGCGGGAAAATACACTGCTAGTGAAATGGAACTAATACCTTTTAAAAAAAAAAATCGAGGGTCTTTCTTTTCTTGTGAATAATATTTCATTTTTTAAAATTCATTTTAAATTTTACCATTATCAAAACTCGAGATGTATTTTAAGAGGCATTAACTTAAAAGAGTGATTAGGGAAAAATACTTGCAGAAGAATTGAAAATAACATGTAGTATCCACCTGAGAATGATGTTGAATATTACATGATTGTTCAGTTCCCACTGTGTTTATACTTGTCGGGTAAATTAAGCTTGGTTAGGTGATCGGGACTCTAGTAGTAGGATATTTGATGTCAAATCTAGTTCACAGCTTATCAGATTTTAAGAGCGAATATTACCAAATACTAGACAAAATTCTCCTTATTGTGTAGCTATAGATGTCTACGGGGAAGCTTATTGGCAGCAAAAGACAATGTGATTCTCCGATGTGCTCTATTTGGTTTTTCCTTGCCAATTACAAATCTATATAATCCCCTGGATTCATGAATTATTTATGGAAGATCTTGCTTTAGAATGCAATTCATTGATTATATTAAGAGATGGATGACTGTTGTCTGTGTATTATGTGCAGATAATTTGGAGATTACTTGTGCAGACTCCCGTTGTTGTTGTGTGATGCCGCCTGAGAGCAAAAAACATGGTTGTCAAAGTGTACCTACCGATGTGTTTGTTATTATAAAAACTGTGAGAACAAGCATCTTATCGGGAAATGGAGGTATAAATGGTGCAGATTTCCACCACTGCGCTTTGATTATGCAGTTTGGGCGTCTACAAACCACGTACTCTCCCCTTCTAATTAGTTTACAAACATCATGCACCTCATTTTGACTATTCATTCAGGATCACTTGCGAAGTTTATACCCTCTATTTCTAGATTGAAAAGTATCCTGAGATTGACAGCTTAATTTATTTCCTCTGAAGAAAAGCATCTTGTTCTTTGAATTCTCTAAGTGGAACCGATATAAATTGGTGTCTTCATTCTTGAGAACTGAGTAAGAAATTCACTTGTTTCTGAAGAAAGTATTTTCCATGAAAACCGAAAACACCCTAGGAATTGGGTGTTGGTGACTTTGGATAGTGATGAATAAAAGTTGGTGTGATGAGTTGATATGTCATTTTAGTTAAAATGGATGGGGTTAAAGAGGAAGGACATATTCAAGCCACTTTTGTAACACTAAGAACATACATGAATAGATTTTTAATAGTAGATGAGAAGTACGACCTTTTTAGTTTGGTATTTTTTTTTTCAATATTGTGTTTTCACAAAGGAAATACAACTAAACTATGGTGAAATTGTCAATTACATACTTAAAACTATGGCTTGAGTCATATGCGGCCCATTAAAGTTGTCCGCATATTTCATTTGAACACCTCAACTTATCTTTGTTCCTGTTGAACATTTTATTTGTTTAAAAGTCATTCCTATTAGACACAAAATGCTGACATGTCAAAAAACATGTACTACACTCTCTTTGGACGCGTAAGACTACTGAAAATAATTTTTTTTTCTTTTTTTACCAACTTATATACAAAAATTAATAAAAAAGTTAAAAAATAATTTCTTTTGAAAAGGAAGTCTTCTTCCCCGCTCAATCTGCCATTCTCATCTACCATTTCCATAATCTTTTCTACACACACACCCCACCCCCTCCATTTATCTATTTCTCTCACCGTCTCCAATTCTTCTTCTGCTTTTTCCCTTTTTATTATTTTTTATGTAGATCTGCATATTCAATATTCCGGCAAAACTCTATTTATTCCGGTGAAATAACTATGAATTAATTTTTTCGGATAAAAGTTTGTTATTATTTGTTATAATTGTGATAAATAATTACAAATGGGAAGAAGATAAAGGCAATGAATAGAAGGTTTTGGTGCTATTAAAATGAAAAAAATAGGTATTTAGCTTGGGTGGATGGTGTATTGTCGACGTTGATGAAAGGAGTAAGATTCGATGGAGGAAATAAAAGATGTGAGTTGATCAACGGAGGAGAAGGAAGAGGTCGGATGATGGTTTGCTGGGCTGCCGATGCCCGCGTCGGCGCCGATAGAAGGGCGATGGAAGAGGGGATATGGGTTTTGAAGAAGAAGACGCGGGGTGGGGGAGGGCAATTCAAAAGAATAAATTTTATTTTCTTAAAAAAACATTTTGGATTATTTAAATAGATATTTTTAAAAAGTTGGATCCAATGCCACGTGTCATAATTTTATTGGTATGTTTATTATGTACAAGCGTTACAAATACACGCATCTTAATATTTTAACTGATTGTCATTTTATGTTAAATAGGTATATATTTCTTAAGGTCAAAGTGTTCAATAGGTACAAGTCTAACTTAAGGTGTCTAAGTGAAATATGCGGACAACTTTAAGGGGCTGCATGTGACTTAAACCTAAAACTATGCTAGTGTTTCATTACTTGCTAAAATTATTATTTTTTCTTATTATTTACCCTATATATTAAGCAAGGATCTTAACACCTTGAACTTTTTTAACCTATTATTTGATTCTTTTAGATCCAAATCGGTCCTCATCGTCTCACGTCTCATACACAATAAATAACGGACTCTATGCCCTTGTGTATATTAAATGCAAATAATATTTCAATGTAAAAAGAAAAGAATATGTGCTATACATAATGAAGTGAAAAAAATCCAACCACTTATAAACATATTGAAACTTGAGAGACGACGGAAATTTAGATAAGACACTAAAATTCTTTTTTGTGTCTAATATAAATGTGTTTATGCACATAATTTGGTTTAAAATCAGATAATTAGTGAAAAAGATATACAATACTATAAAAAAAAATATAGGAGCTGATAAGACCCCTGTTCACCCCACATGCTTAAAATATGTAATTTGATAATTTCATCATAATTTCAGTCTATTTGAATGCCTTATACAATAGTAGGAGCTCTAGAATCGCACACGTCATCATTGATATGTGTTTTATTTGAATTAACAAGACATTCCCAATAATTATATTTTTAAGTTACGGCATAATATTATAACTTAACTATAAGTAAAAACATAAATAATTTTAAAAATTAAAAATTTGCTGTTAAAGAACATTCCTATTGACCTTTTAAATTCTATCTATCACATAAATAAGAATAGAAAAAGTAATTGAACCCATGAGATAAAAAAATATACGGTAAAAAAATAATTTGATTGACTCTCTAAATTTTATATACGTGTCACATAAATTGAAAAAAGAAAGTAAAGTTATTTGTAATAATTTATATATTTGCAAATTACGTTAAAAAGTGTTATAAATTGTATTTCATAAATTGAAATAAAAAAATATAATATATTCTTGAACCAATTAGCACTGGCTTGGCTATCTAGATTCTAGTCCCTCTTAGAAGTTTGCGAGGCGAAGTGTATTTCCAAACCATGTCCTTTTTTTTTCTTGAAATAAAACAAAAAGGAAAATGCCCTAGAAAATAGCCTTCCCATTTATTACGTCATAAAGGAAAACGTCGCTCCAGTGAACTGCTCATCTTCCTCGCCGAACAAACCCTCTCTCGTCCTCCGTCACAGAAACGCTGAGACGAGACACAAATTTACAGTTCTACAGCTCCAAATCACAAGAAATTTCTTCGTTTTGTGTTTCAGAAACATTCCAAGTTCATTGCAGCAAGTGTTCCTAGTCGCGCCAACGCCTTTGGTCTGATTACAACAGGTATTTATCTTCATCGTAGCTGTTACCGTTACTGGTGCATTTATTTTGACCTTATAGTTGGTATTTCTCGCCTTGCTGCAACTACATTGCACTGGCTAACTTGGGAGATGATTCCTTTCCCGGTTCTACTAGATTAGTAAAAGCTAAAATCGTAGATTTGTTTGTTATTAAACTTTGGCATTTCCTTAGAGCTAAGAATTAGTCAAGCCTCTTAGAACCAAGAATTGGTTAAGTCTCCAGGCGTTGTCTATCTAAAGATTCGTATTGAGTTGGAACAGGGGTTAAATCGTACCTTGTTCATTTTGGATGTAAAGAAGGCCTAAGCATTTTTAGGGATAGTTTCACAATCTTACCAACTTTTCCTTTCTTACACTCTTTTAGTTTACTAATAAAATTACTATAGAACAGAAAGAAAACTAATACCATATCCTTCCTATGCAATTCTTTTCTCTCAACAACTTCAGTCTGCATCTTCGTTGAAGTCAGTGCCATAATTCTAAATTTTATGCTTGTCAACTAAAGAAAGTTATTAGATTCGCTAATATATTTAAATTTCTAACGGCAAGTTCAACTACATAAAATTAGCGATTAGTAGTGTGCTTTCTATCTTTTCTAGTTTGAAACCAAAGAAATCCGTTGATGTCCTTTCAACTCTTTAGCATTAGTCAATGGTGATGTTTGTTGCAAATTGAAACAACTAGAAAAGTTTCAATTGCTAAAGGTATTGTTGATTAAAATATTCCATTAGTTGTGACTTTTATGTGCACCAATCTATCCTTTCTCTGTTGCTTCATGTTGTTGATTTTTGTTTGTGTTTGTCTTCTTTTACTTCTTGGTTGTGCTACTTATTTTGATGGGATATGAGGTGGAGGAAATATTCATAAAGGAAAAACATGGAGTTTTATCCAATACAAATGTTGCGGAAAAAGAATTATGAGCTTCATATTAGTTTTCTTTTTTTATCTATAGAAATTCAGCTATTAGTTATTAGTTAATTAAAAGAATATAGAAAACGACAAATTGGTCATATTTTTAGTAATTTGATTTTGCAATAATTAAATTAAATAATTGTTGCAAAAAGTCAAAAAAAGAGGTGAGCATAATATTGTAAACCATAAGGTAGAGTGGTGTTATGAAGTCTAACCTGGAGGAGGTTTATGAAATTATTCCTATTTTATTGGAATAATCTAACTATAGGTCTAAAGTGAATACCATATAGTTCGGTTGTTAGGAGCACAATATTATGTGAGTTGAATGTATGTATTATGTGAATTTAGTGTTACTGGGCATTCAATTGCCGATATTACTTAAAGGAAATCTTGAAAATAACATTGAGAATGTTAAAGATGTCAAAAAAGGAAAGTAATTAGTTCAACAACTTCAATAAAACTGATCATGTTTACCTTGTGTGCACCCAAAGGGTGTGGGTTTCCCTTGTCATTAAAAAAAGAAAGTGGCAATACATGTAACTAACTAGAGGTATAAAGTCATCTTTTTTTTTCTTGAATCACATTAGGATAAAACATACGCGGTTATCTAAATATTAGGAGAAAATGTGCGTGCACATAACTGAAAAGTAAAACAAGCTATTTAGTTTGTTTCCTTTTCATTCGTAGTATATTATTCATATTATATATGTAAATAAAAAGGCTTCCATTTGGTGAAGTAAATAGCATTGATAACTGGCAAGAAGGCATGTGGTATGAGGATAAAGAACATTAAGGTGTAAAGTAACGCTTTCAGAATGAAGTGGATGTGCATTTTTGGTTTTGGCAGCAGGCTAAGGAACCTATACAGACAGAATGTTGGTTTTCTATGGTTTTATTTGGAAAAGAAAATTGTTTGTCCAGCTGGTTCTCTTGTATGCGCCTCTATTTTAGCAGCCCTCCGTTTACCTAAAAACCTGCATGTGGTCCTTTCTATTCATGCATTAATTTTTATATTCTTTGGTCTGGCTTTGGAATCTAGTTACTCATTTATCTCACGCGCTCTATTGCTCATACAGTGACACATGTCTATCAACTCAATCTTAATAATCAATAAGGAACCAAAAATTAAAATTAAAATAATACTTCAATCTC
Source organism: Solanum tuberosum (assembly GCF_000226075.1). NCBI lineage: Eukaryota > Viridiplantae > Streptophyta > Magnoliopsida > Solanales > Solanaceae > Solanum > Solanum tuberosum. The sequence goes on from NW_006238952.1 coordinate 2,490,406, forward strand.
TACAGCTTTTACTAAATCCATATGCAACATACTTGCTTTGGATATAACTTATCAAGAAAAAGAAGAAGTGTTTATCTCAGTTCTCTTCTCTTTCAGATATTTCTATGATTTTGAACCTACCACAATTTCAACCCTTATCTCTACATAGATCTAGCTTTTGGAATTAAACAAACGTATTAAACACTTATTTTTTAGATAGGTAACAGTGATATTTATAGAACACTTTTTTTTGAGACAAGGGTAACTTTGTATTCACACCAAAAAATTCATCATCCCAAAAAATGATGAATAGGAAACTTACATCCCACCCATGGGTATACTTTACAAGTGTCCTTTAAAATCAACTAAATCTACTATATCCCCTACAAGATTCTGTTTATAGAACACTTTGAAGCGTCACATTAGTGTTATAGTGAAGGACACACTAAAGTGTAATAGAGGAAGAGAGGACTGCTTTGGCCTTTGCAGTTCGTAAAATCAGAAGTTTTTGTCCAAACTTTATGGCTACTAATTAGTATTTGATATTTGACATAGATGATTGTGATCATTGTGGAGAAATGATCTTAGTGCAAAAATGTGTTACTAGTTCTGAAGGCAATGAGATCTCAGAATCATCTAACATGAGCTATTTAACTGGTGGAAAGACTGAAACCAATCTTCCAAATCAATCAGAAGTTGTTCTATGTCAAGATTTAAATGGAAGATTAGACGGGGTTGGCTCCGCAGTTGTTTGTGATTATACTTGTCATAATGATGGACAATCTGGGGAGGTGTCACAACTTTGTACTAGAGACTCAGATGGGATCTCCGGTTTGAATGCTGATCCAGCTGCTATAACTGTGAGGGAGCTGCTATTAGTTCATTTTGTATATTTCACTGATTTTGAAGGTGTGCATCTGATGATTCCTTATTATAACTTTGTTGTCAACTTCAGAAAAGTGCTAAGCACGAAAGTGATATGACCTTGGAAGATATGTATAATGCTCGGTATAATTTTGACGAGGATGATGATGACAGTGACTGGGAACCATCAGAAAAGCAAATAGAAGTTCTGAAGTGGTTCTGTGTCAATTGTACAATGATCAATGTCGAGGATGTTGGCAATTGTGAAGTAAGTTGTTTATCTTTTTGGCTGTTTCTTTGTGCTCATTCAGCCTGCCCAGTCTCCTTCTGTTTTCTAAGCTAAATTAATTCTGAAGCTTTCACTTACTGTTGACATTATATATTCCATGGTTTATTAATAGAATACTGCCTATGCAGGTATGTGGAGAACACAGAGAATCTGGGATACTCAGTCATGGATTTTTTGCATCTCCATATCTGCCTTTAGAGGATGTCAACCAAGATGAGTTGCCTGTAACTGAAGATTCTGAAGGTTGGTAGTAATTTTGCATAACAGAATATTATATTTGCGATTTTGATTGATTAATAAATGACTTCCTCGTGTAATGAACGGTATCGTGTATAGTTGAAGTTTTATCCTGATATATGAAATACGCCCATACAAAAGAATTTGCAACTTTCGTAGCCTCTAGGACAGTTACAAAGAATATAGCTGTGGATGCCGTGAATTGATCATGTTAGCTGTGAAATAGTTTATCTGTGGAAGGCATAATGTTTTGGAAGTTGAAGTCCATTATATATCTGCTATCTTATGGTTGAGCCCTCACCTTTTGCGTCGTCTCCTACACAATGTTGTACCGCTGTTTGTTGGTTCCATTTGGTTCACCCCCTTTTCAGATAACCCATGGCAGCAAGAAAAAAGTCAAATATCTAGAAACGTAGAATGGAAGTACAAAATCTAAGAGTTAGCTTATATCATAATCTCATAGCCAGGAGTTATTGTTTCGAAATGCCTCTAGAATAATGTAGTTGGTTCACCCATGTATAACTAAGTTTGGTATTATCAATATATGATGACTCAGTAATTACTCCTGTTGCACTGGCTTAGTGCTAATATTTAGAGAAGTTCTTATTTACCAAACAAAAACTATGTATAATGTATATTCGTTGACTCAAAGCAAATACGTATCTAAATTTGAAAAAATATGTAGTCACGTGAAAGCCAAAGCCAAGGTTCATCGATAGTCAATTGAGGGGAATATGTGAAGGTAAGGAGTAAAAATCTTAGCACAACATAAACAAATGACATTTTATTTCTTATATCTGATAATTTTGGGTCACACAAATGTTTGGTGGATGAACAGTCGTAGGTCATTTATTGAATCGCAAAGTATAGTCCTTAGAAATGTGAGCAGACACATACTACTTCTAATTGCTCTTACTCATAGAACACATTCTTTCTTCTTTTCCTATGGTGCATGTCTATTGCCAGTTTTTACTATGTTTATTTGTGTATTGCGCTAAATGGTTTATGACCTTTCTCTTTTTATTTGTTTTGGCATAACTAGTATATTGATTTTTCTTCTACTGTAGATTCGTGCAAGCAAAGTTCTTTATCATCCTCCACTGCTGTAGGGTTTGACGAGAGGATGTTGCTTCACACAGAAGTATGGTATTTCTTCAATTTATTATCTTCTGTGTTAGTCTTTTATTGATTGTCCTTGTGCCTTCTCTAGTCGTAATAATGAATAAAATTAAAAAAAAAGAATTGAATTGTTCTTGCATTTTGTTTTGGATATTAGTTATTGAATGCCAGTTTCCTGTTATTGATGAAAATATTATTTATGGGTTCTCTTTTGATTGAAAAGGTTGTAATGAAGTCTCATCCACATCCTGAGAGACCAGATCGTCTTCGATCCATTGCAGCTAGCCTTGCAACAGCAGGTTTTCTTCAATTCTCTTTATCTCCGGGCCTTAGAGAACATTGCAGTGGTATAGCCTAGTATTGTGATATGGGCATCCACACTTTATGTGAAGTTGTAGAAGATTTAAGTGGTTTATACTGTCTAAAATCTATGATGTCTGTTCGTTGAAAAATGATTGTCTAATCTTTCGTGTTTTCTTGACATGTTAAGGTATATTCCCAGGGAAGTGCTATCCCATTCCTGCAAGAGAAATCACAAGGGAAGAACTCCAGATGGTGAGTTGCTCTCAAATTTTAGTTGTTTAGTGGATTATTGGGTGTGCTATGTGCTGTATACAGCATTACTTGAAATTTTGTACTAGTGTCTTCCCTGAGACCCATAGGTAATGCAATCAGAGAAGATGCTAGACATTTGCACACATATTTTCTCAAATTTTCTAGATGCTGCTATTCAGAGGTGACTAGCTGATTATCTTCTTTTTTTTTCAATTCTAAAGGTTGGTTATGTGTCCTATCTACCTTTAACCGACAAAAAATAGTGTCCTATCTTCCTTTAAGTGAAGGAAAGCCAAGATATCTATGATAAAATTATGGTTTATTTGATCATTAAGGACTCCTAAAACTCAGGTTTCCTTCCACAGTGATGGCCAACTATTTTTACTAGTATTATATACAAAAAGACAGAGGAGGTGATATCCTTCACTTCTAGAATTTTTTTTAGATTTCTTATGTATTAATTCTTATATATTTGGACCTTTAGGTACACTCCGAGGAAAATATTGAAGCCGTTGATAACACCAAGCGTATGCATGCCAGGTTTGAGAATATTGATTATTTACTTTCCATTTTTTTCGATCAGGTATCATTTGCTTTTCATTCTTATTGGTTTTGGTTCTGTTTAAGGACATTATTGTACTGGGACTACCCACGTGTAATAGAAAACCTTAGTATTTATCTTGATCAAGAGCTTTTTAAAATGGCAGTTATTTCACACCTGATACATATGCAAATGAACATTCAGCATGTGCTGCCAGGCTTGCAGCAGGTTTATGTGCTGACCTTGCTTCAGCAATTTACTCTGGACGTGTCAAAAATGGTTTTGCTCTGGTAAGAATTTGCATTTGATTATGCATTCCATATAAGAAGGAAAAACCACCCTGATATTTTCTTCTTAAATGTTGAGTCAGGTTCGTCCTCCTGGCCACCATGCTGGTGTGAAACAGGCCATGGGCTTCTGTCTCCACAACAATGCAGCAATTGCTGCATCAGCAGCTCAGGCGGCTGGTGCAAAGAAGGTGTTAATAGTTGATTGGGTATTTACCAGCGCTCTATGTTTATCCTTGATTGCTTGATAGTTCTGTTATCATGGGATATTTAACTCATGTAATACATGAGAAATGCAAAAGTTGTGACCTAATTTGTGATTTCTTTTCTCACACCTTGTAGGATGTGCATCATGGGAATGGCACACAAGAAATATTTGAGAGAAGCAAATCAGTAAGCAATGAATTGCTAAACTAAGTGTTGCGTTATGATCAATCTTTCTGCAGAACACTTAGATGGATCTTCATATTATAAGGGAAATCCTGGTCTCATAATTATTAAAAAAAGAAGAAGGGGGAACTCCCGGCCTTGCCTTTTGTACCATCTCATGTTTATTTCTGATTTAGGATATGTTTATGTTGCAGTATATAACTGTAGAGTTAAACAAACTCTACTGAAGATCCCCTTACTTTCCTTTGATACCGTCTTTGTCCTAGTTATGTACATATTTTGATTAGAAAAATAGGCTAATAAATTTATCTTTATATTCTTAACAAAAGCAAAAACGACGACAAAGGCGGAGATAAGAATTTGTATAGGCTACCTAAGGCCGGAGAGATGAGTGCTCGAGACCTAGACCAAATGAAGTGCGTCTAAGACTAGGAAGACAGCGTATTGGTTGAAGAGGCATCCATTAGACGGATCCATAAAATTTTGAATGAAGACGGGGATAGAGACATTGTGCCAGGTGGTTTAGAGCACTCTGAGAGTCGGTGGTACTACGAGTATTGCTGATGTATAAAGGTTGAGGTTAAGGGTGCTATTTATAGGATGAGTAGGCTAAGAGAGGCTGGGTCAAGGCGAGATCCCGATGGAATTTTGGAAGTGCACAGGCAGAGCGAGTTCATACCGTTAAGCCACACTATGAAAGTTTGGGTGAAAGTGGTGGAGATGAGGGTAAGGAGTGCGTTTATTTCCAAAAACCAGTTCGGACTCATGCCGGGGCGGTTTACTACAGAGTCATTCACCATGTGAGTCTAATTGGTAGATCAGTACAGCTAGGAAGATTTGGAGGTTGCGGATTAGGGTTGACGATTAGTAGGCAGTGAAGTGTTGTCTTGCTTGCTTGCTAGCTAGATAGGCTTGTGGGAAGTTTGGCACATTGTACCTGTTACTGTTACTTCTTTCATACAGGATTAGCAGTATACCCAAGGGTCTTTCAGAAACAAATTCTCTACTTCCACGAGGTACAAATATGGTCTGCGTACGCTCTACCCTTCCCAGTGCCCACATGTGGGATTTTATAGGGTACATTGTTGTTGCCGCATTTTTTTTTTAACGAAAGGGGTAATTGAAGTATTGAAAATCCTGCATAGTTAAATGATAAGTGAAACATATATATCATGGTTTGTATTTGAATTATAAAAGTTAATATGAATTTACTTGGGAGAATTGTATTTCCAAACAATTTGACACATCCTAAAATGAGATTGTTTATCACATTACGTGTATACGTGGATCACGGAGTGTGTTATAATGAATTCCCCGAACACGGCTCATTTGTTGTTTGGTTGGGAGAAGTTCTTTACAACTGAATGTTGTGGTTCTATTACTGAGCAGGTTTTGTATATATCATTGCACAGACATGAGGGTGGAAGATTCTACCCTGGTACAGGAGCTGCAGATGAGGTACTCATTTATTATTAAACTAACCTTTACTGGTGGTTTGGTTAGGTTGAGATTTAATTCATTTTTGTCTATGTAAAGGGCGTCCACAAATCACGATTTTCATGAATTCTGTTTCTAATTACATTCATTTGAGATGCATTGGGATGTCATAGTTTATTTTCCTTTTCCACAGGTTGGTTCTATGGGTGCAGAAGGGTACTGTGTGAATATTCCTTGGAGCCGTGGGGGAGTGAGTGACAATGACTACATTTTTGCATTTGAGCAAGTCGTGCTTCCCATAGGTAGGTATTTTATTTCTCTGTGAAGAACTTAAAAAAGAAACAAAGCTTTACTAAAATGAAGCAGTGAATAAACTTGTACAAAAATAAAGTGAGGATACTTGGAAGCAGTGATTAAGTGGAGATCTTAGCTGCAGTTATATATATCTCTTGCATATGCCAAAGTAATATCTGCCTGATTGCAGAGGAATGTAGGCATGTTCTGCTCCTTTTTCAATAGTTTATGACTGGGATGCCAAAAGCTAAGTCCTTACAGAAAATGGACACCAAGAAAGAACAATGAACTTGTGCAGAATGCCTTTAGTTTTCCTTCGTTTCAAAATAAAATATTGGAACTTATTCATAAATGAAACCCATGCACATTTTTCATCACAATTGGATATGAATGTAATATGTACCTTGGTGAGATTGTCCCAATATATTTCTAGTGTGAGGATCACCGCGAATTTACTAGGTTTATATTGGTTGTCAACGTACTGAAATCTTTCTCCCTTGTTTGGGTTTGAGACCGGAAATGTGATTAAAGCTCACATAGGCAGGAGGATGAATAAACTAGATTTGTGAGGAATGTTACATGAAAATGGCAACACTATGCATTTTCTCAGCTAAAATAAGAACTTTTGAAGGTCTGGAAAGACCCAATCATGTGATGCAAACCTCACTTTTATTATTGTACTTTTGGTGTAAGAGAGGAAATACTATGCTGCATTGGTGGTTAGATTGTTGGTGGCTTAGCAATATACGTATTGTACCTATTAAATACCATCTTGGTGTATATTAGTAAAACTATTTATCAAATTCTAGACCTTCTGTTTGTTCATCAAATTCTTTTCTTATATTGCTCAACAGCGCTATGTGCATTATGCATGTAAAGCTTGTTTCTTAGTGGTTGATTATTCTTACCTCTCCTTGAAATTATCTAGTTCTCTTTAGAAAGTAGGAAAAAACAAGAGTGACCTCATCAACTTCTCTGTTTCCACGTTGTTGCAGCTTTGGACTTTAATCCAGACTTAACTATCATTTCGGCAGGATTTGATGCTGCTAGGGGTGATCCCCTTGGCTGCTGTGATGTAAGGATTTTTCTAGTGTCAACTAGTTTAATAATGTACTCATTTTTACATCATATATGTTGCCTATGCTACTTTGTGTTACCTTTTGGATCGTCTTTGCAGGTAACTCCTGCTGGTTATGCATCAATGACTCAGATATTGAGTGCATTGTCAGGTGGAAAATTGCTTGTTATTCTGGAAGGCGGGTTTGTATCTTCTCTTTGTTCCTTCGTCTTGGCTCTTAAATTAAAGAGAACTGGAAGTTTATATGTTTGCTTGTGTTTGAATGGCTACGTTTTGCAGCTACAATCTTCGCTCAATTTCATCATCAGCTACAGCAGTGATTAAGGTAACTCTAATTTACGCAGAGTGAATGGATGGTGGACTAGGATGAACTGATGAAAAGGGCATGTAAAATAACTTAATGTTGGAAGAAAAAAAAGAACTTAAGTGTCTCCTTTCAAAACTTAGAGTTGGAAATAAGGCAAAAGAACGTGCAGTATCAGGGGAGTGTTTTTATCAGCATGTAAACCTCCAGTTTCAAGTACATGGGAGATTACAGATTCAAGTAAAACAACCAAGACAGATTTTATTCCCCTAGTCCTACCTCACTTCTATCATAACTATCACTACTAAGTCCAGTGTGATGAATTTTTCAACTGCTGCCACTTATGCTTGCCTATTGCAATGGGTATAGGCTCTTGGTCTGCACTAGTGTCTTGATATTAATGGTCATCTTTTTTAGTAGCTTTGACCTATTTCTTGTTTTGCTTTTCCTAACAAATTGCTCTCTGCATCAAAAGCATATTTGAAATCCTGGCTGAGTAATGTAGAACAAGCTCGGGCCCATTATCCACCGAGTTTAGAAGGCTGTGATTGGTCCAAAGGGAGGGTCACAGACAGATTTCTCGGTTATCAAAAAAAAAAAATGTAGAACAAACTTTTTTAGTTCTCAAAAGTCTTATTGCTGTACATATTCACACCTTCTTGGTGCAATTACTGAATTTTCAAGTAGTTGTCAAAAATAAAAGCTTACTCATTTCTCTACTAGGGGGATTATCCACCCAGTATCTTTTTCAGTTCGTTTTGGTTGCAGATAACCTGTTACATTATTATTATGACTAGAACAGATTCAATGGTGGTGACGTGGAAACTGCTGAACGTTTTTGTTCCCTAGTTTTATCCTTCAAACTCCTGGGGTATGCAGAAGTTTGAGTGTTTTTTCTGATGTTGTGTGATGTTGTCCTTTCTTTTCTAGGTCTTGCTTGGTGAAAGTCCAACGATTGACATAGAAAATACTGTACCTTCCAAAGCTGGACTGCGAAGTGTTTTGGATGTTCTAAAGATTCAGATGAACTTCTGGCCTACACTGGAGGCGAACTTCACTAAATTGCATTCGGAGTGGGGATCCTATGCTTTTCAGGATACAAGTGAGTTTCTTGAATTTTCTTTGGGGCGTATACATGAGGTCCCTATTTTATCTTTTTGCCTCTAATTTGAATGATAATGGTTAGCTCTCTCTTTTAACCTTGTGGATTTTCTCAAATTGGTCCTGTCAATTCATGTTAACTATTTGACTAAGTGTGCAACTAGTCAAAAGTTTCAGCTAACTTTTGAGAAATATACAATGATTCTAAGACCTTACCTAAAAAGTGATATTCTATGGCTGAAATGAAGCTGGCGTCTTGTACACTATTGTCACCCTGCAGGCCAAGTGAGGTAAAAATTGATCTAACTATGAAGATGACTGACCATTTAACATCTGAAATATTTTGAACTTTGATGATGATAAAAGATCAAATTCAACCCCAAATTGAGTTCCCTGCACCTGGGCAGTGAAAAGATGATCCAGTAGATCAGCTTCAGCCCTCTTGCTTTATGCATGTTAGCTGATGATTTTTTTATGCTCGGACAATGTATCTGCTGAAAATTGATCTTCTCGTCTAGGAAGTGGGTACATCAGTCTGGGTGTGGGGAATAGGTCATTTCTTGTAATAATGGATTCGAGGACAGTTAACTTTTTTTATAAAGAATCCTTTAGACACAAAATTCTGCATTGGTGTTGTGGAGGATTGGACTTCTAGTGTATTGAACTATATCCTTGCTGGTAATGCAGGAGAACAGAGTAAAAAAAGACGCAGGACTGGTTTACCAATATGGTGGAGATGGGGACGAAAGAGGCTGTTGTATCGCATACTGTCCAAGCAGCTGCGTGCAAAGTCCTCTTGTAATTTTTCTTGTTGATGTTGATTCTCGTTGTAAGCTACAGGCATTAGGTCTAGACTGTGTTGTTGTTTTGTAAGCCTGCCCTACTGTTTCTTTTTTTCTTGTTTTGTTTAGTCATTGTACCTCTTAACTAAATCTCTCCCTTGACGTACTCGGATAGTTGTTATTTTGCAGTGTTCTATTTCTAATCCATCAACGTGCGTATGAGTGATTATGGTTTAATAGAACCTGCAGCAATCAAATAACAACAAACATATCAGTGTAATCTCAGAAGTGGGGTATGGGAATGGTAGGATGAACAAATACCGTAGCTGTATCTGACCTTACCCCCTACCTTTATGGAGTTAGAGAGTGATAGACCCTCTGTTTGAAATAAAAGTAATCGATGTGGAATTGTAAGAAAATAAGACAGTGAATTAACAAAATACAAAACCGAAGCAGCCATTTAGTGGTACAGATTGAAAGAACTTGCCTTGTTGGATGTCTTGTGTCCCTTCATGTAATTGTCAACAATTGGAGTCGTTGCCATTGCTGTTGGTGGAATTGAAATGTAGAAATAAAATAGGATGTCCAATTTTATAATGCAATAGAGCTAAAGGTGACAAATATCTTCAGGACCCTCTACCCCGACCCCTGAACTAAAAAGCAACCCTCACATGCTAAACGCCGTCGGTCCATATGCTATTTTAACCTAGTCTTAAAATCTCAATTATTGGGATTTGAGTAGTATTAATTTTCTACTTTTAGGGAAATAAAATCTAATATCTGGGATAATAGAAAAGTAACACTTCAAATTTAACTTTAAAAATTACGTATTTTGTAACAGTCCGAAAAAAAAAATGTATTATAGATTTCCAAGAGAAGGTTCCCCTCTCTTCTTTTTCTCCACAGAACCTTCATTTGTTCTTTTCCCCACAATCATGTGCCACTGTTCCCTATTGGTGGATTTTGCGTTCAGGACACTTCCTCTATTCTTCCCTGCTAAAGAGTCCTCCAAACTGGAAAGAAAAATCACAAAATTGCTTTGGCTTTTCTATAAGTGGGTTAAATTAGCTTATAAATATCTTTTGATTTATAAATCAAATTGTATAATTTTGAAGGATTCTGAGCACTTTTGTATTATTTTGTTCTTAATAATTTTATAATCTTAGAAACTCTTTTTAAATAGTATAACTTTTAACTACTTTTATGTTTTATTGGACACATAATTTTAAAATAAAATGAAAACTTTTGAAACTTGTGTTCATCATCGATTCATCACCATTCTACAAAATACATAATTGCTTCTATGTATAAAAAAGATACTAGTAATACTTATACTTTTCGACCCTTAATATTTATTACCTTTATGTAAAAGAATTGATGAGCAATTGAGCATCCCTTAAAACATTCAAACTCTAATATTTACAAATTTCTCAATAAGAAAGAAAACAATTGGGAGAATTTTGATACTTAAAAACAACCCATGAGCCTTTCAAAATTCAGTTTTCAGAGAAAGCTCAAAAGCATTTATGATATACTAACTCTATTGAAATTTAGAAAGAAGAAAATCCAGTTATGTGTGGACCATTCATTTACTGGTGCATGGGTGGTGGCGGTGGCGGTATAGGATATGCAAGTGGAAGTACATAAGGAGGATGGTGTCCATGAGGAAGCATAACCGGTGTTCCGACTGCTGAGGCAAGGTGGCTTGGCGGTGCAGCGACGGGGTGACCCATCGGAGCACCGTACATGCCCATACTATGCATATTGGGTTGGGTTCTGTGCTTGACTGAGGGTCCAAGAGCAGCTGGATTTGATGGATTCGGATTCACCTGTTGGCCTGTAATTGGAGCTTGATGAGTTGAAACGTCTCCTCCATTATTGATACTTGTAATGTCGTGAATACTTGACCTTCTTCTATCTCTATTCATGGAATTCAAACGAATAAAGTATTTCTGGGCATGACTAGCTACTTGTGTTGGTGTTCGAGATATAACAAAATTCCTTGAAATACTTCTCCAATCTCCTTTCCCAAATTTGTCTAAACCTAGCAAAAACAACCTGTAAATCAAAATTAGGCAAAATTAGGTTTCATTTACCATTAGATTTAAACTTTGTTTCGCCTTAAAAATTGAGTATTATTACCTATGTTCTTCTTCAGTCCACGGTATGCCTTTTCGTCTCTCTTGTTCAGACCTAGAATTCCCTTTTCCACCATGCCCAATCGGGTCATGGGTCGTACCTGAAAATCCATTTGAATAACCACAATTGGAGCGCCGTCCGTCCACTGACCCAGGATATCCTAGATTAACTTCTTTAGTTGAAGAGGAAGAAGCTTCTTCTCCTTTGTAATTGGGTATTGGAACTTGGCCTGCTTCAATGGCTGCAACATCTTCCAAAAGTAGCTGGTAATGTTCCTTAAGCTCATCAATGGTCTTTGTGGGGACCATAGAAGCAAACTGCTCCCATTGCTGTTCAGAATCTTCAACCCAGTGCAGAGCAATGGCATTCTCAAAAGCTTTTTCTTCTTCTCTGCTCCACACTACTGAAGATGAATCTGAAGGTGACATTTCTAAATTTCTTCTTGTTTTATTTTTTTCGTTCAATTTGGGGAAAATTGCATCTAATAATATTTCTCTTTTTCAGTTTGAAAGAAAGAAAATAATAATAGTAGGGAAGAAAAGAAAGTGGGGGTATCAAATGTATTAATGGAGAAGGACCACTTGTGAGGTTGAAGGGATGGTCTGATTTGTCACCTTCATACAAAGTCATGCAAACAAAATTACAAAAAGTGAAAAGCCAATTGTAATTCAAGAATAATTTTTCACTTTAGTTAAGAGTCGATATAAAGTAGAGATTTTATATAGGGGATTATTAAGGATAAAAGTAAAACTATAAACATTCTAGGTCCAATGAATGAAAATATTTTAAAGATACCGGGAATTAATTTGATCAATCTAAATTAAATTAATATCTGAAAATTAAAATTTCAAGTAATTTGACAGAAAAAAATGAAACGTGATGAATTTTGAAACGGAATGAGTATCGAATAATCTAAATATTATATATTAAAAAAAGAAAATGAATATAATAATGGGGGTCTTATACACATTGAAATTAATCTCCATATATATATACATAAGCTGACAAAAAGGTGGGCAAAAGAACAAACAGAAAAGGGAAAAGAAAGAAAATAAGGAAAGGTAGTGTAGAAAATTACCAACTTTTATACAGCAGTAAAATCTTTCCTAGTTAGTAGAATGGAAACTATGGAATAAACAATGATTAAAAGGGTGGAATAATAAATAAAGAAACATGAAAGTTTAAAAAATGGTATCTATTTCATCATTAAAATGAAAAAAAAAAAAAGTGGCATCTTAGTAGTAGCAATGATTGAATGGGTGAATGGCAATAAGAGGCTCCATACAAAATCTTATAGAAATTTTGGGCCACGCACTGTTTGCCCTCGTGATTCTAGGACTAGTACTATAACGATTCTCAAATAATTAATTGTGAGATAATTTGTTCCAATCAAATGAGCCTTTAAGGGTTAGGATATATTAGAGATAATAATATTGTTCTAGCCAAACACCCTACGATTTAGGATGTATTAGAAATAAGAATATTGGTATTAATTTTAATATTATGTAATCCCCTCTTTATTTAGTGAGTAGTATTTTGACCTTGTGCACTTTATTCAGTAATATTAGGTTAATGGTGGGTGGGAAGAAGTGGGATTGGAGTCAAAATATTTAAAACATTAATTGCAACTTTGCAAGTAATCAAAGATCTAATTATGTATTGAGCATGAATGTATGATAAAATGATAATCACGTGCCAATTTGCTTTAACTTTTGGTTAAATAGGTACTCCCTTTGTCCCTAATTACTTGTTCACTTTTTCTTTTTTAATTGTCTCTAATTACTCGTCCATTTTGACAAATCAAGAAAGGACAAAAATTAATTGCTTATACATGGTCATTATTTTGACTTTAAAAAAGAGTAGATAGTTTATGCACAATTCAAAAGATGAGTAATAAATCTTTTATTTTCCTCCATATAAAAACATAAGGCTTTACAATATAATAAAATTTGAACTCGCAATATCAAAGAAAAAATTCATAAAGAAGCGAACCATATTATGCACGGATTAAATGTAAACTAAAATAATTAATATTTTATTTAAAATTATTATTTTTATTTCACCGATCAATACAATAGTAATTGTGTTTACTTGAGAAAGTGTTGCTCAGACAGTACCACAAGGGTGTGGGGAAAGAATTTTGAGTAATGATTTTTTCCAAAATTTGTCACTTTTTGTCTTTCAACCTCTTATTCATGTACCTACGTGGCTTTTTCTCCTTCTCTAATTCATGTAGAACTATGCCCATCTTGTCAATAAGAAGATGTGAGTAAACATAAACAATCAAAAATGCCATAAGAAAAAAGAAAAAAAAAGTTTGAATAAAATAAAATAAAAAAGGAGTTGCGCCAACGAGTTGTCTAGTTTATTTCTTTTTTCTATTTTTATAATAAAAATAAAAAAGAAAAGTTTATGTCTGGAATTTGGATATTACAAAAATAAATATGCACAGTTTCATTTTCATAAAAGGAAATAATTTGAATTATGATATTTCAATATGCAATGGGGTCTTGAATGATTGTATATATTAACCTTAAGTCTATGTCACACTTCCATCATTTTCATACGGAAAAGATATATGGTTGTTAGCTTGTAAACTTGTAATAATAATTATAATTATGCATCACTTTTGTATGAGTTGATTATAATGATAATGTTAATTATAATAATGTATTAAAATAAGACCAAAGTACGCCTCAAAAAACAATACGTTCAACATCAACGTACTAACAAGATTCAAAACTTATAATTAACGGACACTATATGAATCTTTGCTTTTGGTGTGTATTAATTTTAAGATATTGTTAGTCATGGTTTTAAATCTATCTCGTCTCTTATTTTTGTAACACTTCTCGTTATAGTTTCATATGATATGAACATATATATATTGAAGTTGACATAGCATATGATCAAATTATATCTTTTTCTCATTTTGTTCTTAATATATGCTGCAAGCCCCTCGTGACTGATGCAAATTTTTTTTTAAAATCTTATCTAATGTTATATAATTGTCCGTCCATCTTATCATTCATTGGATTATAGCACAAAATATTAAATTAGAAACTGTCACATTTTATAATTATCTGAAGGATACAGGGCCAAAAAGATAAAGGTAAATTAATGAGAAAAGATGTTGTTCTTATATGAATCCGACGTCAGTCATAGATAATCATTACACTATAAATGAAAAATGATAGATGACAAAGTCCATTTTTGCGTCTCTTCGAGACCCTATCCGTAAGGTTATCGATCGTTATGTTGTCTCTTTTATATTAGTAGTATAGTATTATTTTTTTAAGCTTTTATTCTTTAATTTCTATTACTATTTATTTGTCATAATTTTATTGTTTCCCATTTTCTTTTTCAAACTTCTTTGAATTGTTTTGCCTTGAGCCAATAATCTATTAAAAACGTCTAAACCTTCTAAAATAGAGATAGAATATGCGTACCCTCTAAAATCTCCAGCCTTATTTGGCTGACAAAATTTTGTGGATGTAAAGAACTTTATAGTCATTAGTGTTGTTGAAACAACAAAGGGTCTTTGTCAGGCCATAATTTCACTTTCTTTGATAATTTAAGTTGTCTCCTTGATATTTATAAACAAGTCACAAGGACCGCATTACCAGCAGTCTTTTACACATGAAATCACATGGAATTCTTGATTTCACACTTAAATGGTCATTAAAAGGATTGACATATCACATATTCATTCATCAACTATCATCCACCAATTATTTTTAATGGATAAGGTTTATAAAAATCTTGATCTTCTTGGACCCTTTGAATCCTAAAAGGTTCACAGCAACAGTGCTGTCTTATGTTTTTTCATATCTGACATGCCATATTTGTAATGGACAAGATAACTGAGACTGCTAATCTCTGACTGAGCACAAGGTCAATAGAAAAACTGAATCAGCGACTCTCAAAACCAGTATATAACCTATGTTAGTTGGACTCTTCAAAAAATCCCAATAGATGCGCGGTGGATCCATCCTCCAAAAGTAGTACATTTTTCAAGGATCCGACATGGGAGCGACTAATTTTGGGTTGTCCAAAGCAACATCGAATATAACAATAGTCGCAAATCGCAGCTTTGAAACTGCAGAAAGATGGTTGAGCTTTAACAGGAAAATCAATTAAGCTGCAATTTTCAAGGAAACAAGATGAGAGGAAAAGGGGAGGGTGATGTGCAGCAAATTTAGCCAAGTAAAAGCATCCTTTGACATGTTTCATACAGGTTCTTCTTCCCGTGTTCTAACGAAATGCAAACACTGATATTCCATTTACAGCATGACTTGTCTAATCATGCGCCATATGACATTGATGTCCTTGAGGGGAAACAGAAACCAAAGAGGGACCCCTTCATTGAGATAGAATAAAATAGAAAAAAGCTGGAGTTTTACAACATAAGGGCTCATTACTTGTTTCTCATATATCTGGAAATCGTTTTCCCTTTCAATAGTAAGTTAAACAGACTTCTATTCATCCCGAAACATCATATAAGAATCAATTATCTGGAAAAATTCAAATACCAATTCAGGAGAAGAATCTGATCTCGGTACACCGGAACAGCTTCAAATAGATAGATAATAGTTCTTTGCCAAAGTAATCTGGAGGAAAGATAAAAATCATGTTCACAATCAATTTATCTCAAGAATGCAAAATGGAAATCTGAGGCAAGATTTAACTGACCTTGCAGCAGATCATTGAGAAGTCCAGCTCCTGCAAGAATTTACAGTGAAGAAGAGGACATGATTGATTCTACATCTTCTGGCGGCACCATAGAACTCTCAACTCAGCTGTCTGATTAAATCTTAGCCACACAAGCTCCTGTCATCTGGTTGATTTAGAGGGAAGCTCATCATCTCGTACAAGTGCTGCCCTCTCCGGGTTCATTAGCATAAGCTGCTGCATGTCCTTTGGGAGGACGTGAAACACTGCCTGAAGATCCTCCCTTAGTTTGCTGCTAGTGGCATCAGAACCTACTTCAAGAGTGGTAGACTGCTGCAGCAGAACATTGCCACCAAGAAAGATATATTGTCATTCACAATTACTAATTAGCATAGAAGAGAGTGGTAATAACTATCCCCGTGAAGGTTATGTGGAGCAGAAAACTAGATCACCTCAAATTTGAAAAACAGTTAAAAAACCCCATGCTCAAAACCTATATAATATCGATCAAGTCCTTATCCTACATATTATTCTGTTGCATTTTTTAATATAATTAACTCTGCCACTTTGCTAACCAATTAAGACAGATCAAAGCCAATAAAAAGTGTAGTTTGCAGTTCAAGTTGCAAAAATTGAACTGGACAAAAGCCATCGTCAGCGAATATGAATCCAAAAATAATGGGGAACATGTGAGTATGAATAATGGATGATAGTCGCCCTTCGCTTCATTTAAGAAGAGCGACTATGAATCCAAAAACGATGGATAATATGCGAGTATTTTCCAAAATTCTTAACATGTTACAACTATAATCGACAATACCATCTCAGCTCAACAGAATTGATAACTTTTTTGAGATAATATTACAAAATAACATCATTTCTCTCTCAACAGAATTGATACTTGTCCAGGATATGCAAAAGAAATATGGTAATTGTGAATCTATCATTGGAGATTGGCCAAAGGAAAAAAGGAACGTGGCAAGGAAATACAGCATAGATGTACAGCATGGTTTAATTTCCCAAGGAAAGTATTGATGGCTTTTCTGGTTGTTGGTGTGGTTGCAAGGAACTGAGGAAGTGAAATGTTGTGATATACTTCCTCCTTTAGATCACATTTTGGAGTTGAAAAGGTGTCATGAAAAGGTATGCAACCCTTTCACATTTAATTTCCCTCCTCTTTTCTCTCCTACTGAATAAAAGGAAACAGCCTTACCACTCCACCTTGTCAAACCCCTCCCTATTTTCATCAAGCAACATAGGGTTGCCTACCATGATAACTTGTTCACTGGAGTTATATGGCTTTCCCTGTTTGGATGCTTCAAAATTTGTTTCCTTAGACCAATCAATCAAAAGCACACTTTCATCCTTCTAGTGGAATAGTACAAGATGGGAAAATGGGAAAGATGCTACGACAGGATTAAAGTCATGTTTAAACATATTCTGCACTGGCTATCAAATAATATAGTAGCCTTAAGAAATGACAAGGTCGCACGCTGGTATTTACAGCTGAATTGTTTCTCTTCCTAGTTTGGTAACCAGTTTCATTATGGGATTTTCTATCGACATGTTGCTCCTTGCCATGTACATAGAGTTTCATCTGTATAAATCAAATATATATAGGTAATCTCAACTACGTCCATCATAGATAAAACCCTTATTTCTCCGCCTACAACTGAAAACTCTCACAGATGCTTATGATTAAATCTTAACATGAATAAAATCATTGAAAAACTCTCTAAATTTACTCATACAGAAACTGATGCTTCAGCCTAATATCATTCAGCTAAACAACAAGTCAGAAAACAATGGTAGCAAAGCCTTCAGTCTCTTTTTTCTACCGCCTCTGATAAACAACGAATCTCTGCCTCTCCATAGAAACTAGATATATCAGTCTATTTTTTTCTTTTTCTGGGAGGGGGTGATAAGTACATACTTCAGTCACTTGGGATAAAATGATCAAATACCATCTCACAATCACATTTATTAACACATGAGCAAATTTCTTAGTTTCATTTTCTAATTCAGTATGACCATTTCAATATTTTTGTGTACATTCCTCATAGGTGAAGAACTACTCAAAAGTCAGAATACACAGAGAAGAAAATGGAACTGTCACCATAAGTTTAGGAAAGCACATGCCTGTAATTCTCCAAGAAGATGCTTTTCAATTGCATTGAAAGTATCAACAATCTCCAACTCAGACATTCTAGATATAAAATGTTGTATGTCAGCCCTCATTCTAGCTTGCCTCCACAACCTATACTGTTCTTGTTCAGCAACAGCACGCTTTCGTTGAAACCACGGCAAAAAGTTGTGCCCTTTCAGAAACCGTCTGTACAAGTACAAGTTATCATTTCATTTTGAGTCAGGCGATAATCCGTTAATTACATGTATAAAGTTTGCTAGTAAACGTGGAAGAGAAAATCTATAAAAATTCAAAGAAGAGTATGCAAGAAGAAAAACTGACCATTCTTTACCTGTAAAGGTCCAGCCAGTTGGATTTCATCCTCTTCAACAGAAACTTTCCAGGACCCCTTGCTGACAAGCTAGTGAGGAAGTCCTCGGCATTAAATGTGGGTAGAGGAGGAGGATCAACATATGGGGAAGATCCTTCAGAAGGTGTTGTTGGTCTATAATACGGGCCGAATGGGGCCAAGAAGTTGGTTGTCAGCTCTAAGAAGTGCCGACGAAGTATGTCATTATTAACAACTGACATTGATTCCTCTACCCTGGGTGACATACCTGCATCAATTAGCCTATTCAAGATTGAAGTGTCTGGCTTTGTAATTGGAGCATAACTGCTCCAAAAGGCTTCTTTGTGCTCAGTCATCAGGCAGAGTGGACCATCTCTCCTCAACTTCATAGCATTCAAAAAATTTGATGGTGTAAACCTATTCAAGGAAAGATTGGGAAGACTAAGTCCTTCAGGTCCAGCCGGAATTCTACCGGTTGAAGCTCTAGCAGAAAATGGAAGTCGAGCTGCATTCATGACAGGATTTCCAACTGATAAGACGTGTGGAATTCTTCGAAGGGATTTCAAGAAAAAGAGGTTTGTCACACCCAAAATCATTGGAGGAAAAGCAGCACCTTCTTGAAGGGAGTTTAAATGAGCAAAGTCGGGATCATGAATAGTAAAGTAAGGCCTGAAATCAATGCTACATAGAAGCGGAGCGACCAGACTAACCAGACCAGCAACAGCTTCACAGCACTGAGGTGGTGTTGGCGCTATGATAAGAATGGGTTCTCCAATAAGTAACAATTCCCATAACTTCCAAAGCTGCATTAAAAGCCCCCTAAATGTCCCAAAAAGATCTGCATCATGGAAAAGACCTTGTGGAACTGATTGACTGGAAGGAAGAAATGGGGCTATTGGAGAAGCCAACTCTTCAAAAAGTACTCCACAATCCAAAGGCATACAATGGGCAGGTGGCAAGTTCACTTTAAGAGTAGCATTCCCAATTGGAAGCTCCATTAACTGACCAGGTACAGGAACAGGCCACATTGATACATAAGAAGCAATGAAATTGAGGGCTTTCTTCCCAAT
Source organism: Solanum tuberosum (assembly GCF_000226075.1). Taxonomy (NCBI): domain Eukaryota; kingdom Viridiplantae; phylum Streptophyta; class Magnoliopsida; order Solanales; family Solanaceae; genus Solanum; species Solanum tuberosum. Next base: position 2,510,017 of record NW_006238952.1, read on the forward strand.
ATCAAAGTACAATGGGCCCATGATCTGCAGCAAAGGTCGAAAGACACTAGAGAATGGGTTGTGAGAAAGAATTACCACGGACTTTTGCTCACCACCCCGTTTTAGCCTTTCATCGTGTCTCTGTCTATTAAACACAAACCCGTACAAATATCTTGAGTTCGCCCCTGTTTGAATTTTACTCCTTTGTTTTAGCACCTTATCACTGGCTGTCATTTGGGATGCTTGTGTTTTATTTACTTCCACTATCTCGGATGAAGGCAGATGTGCCACTTGAGGATTCCCCTGCCTCCGGACACGGAAGAAAAAGATACAGTCATGGATGCTTGATCGGTTATGATTCTGAGAAACTGAATCCGGAAATGAGCTAAAGGCAACTTCAAGCTCCTCATTATGTGTTAGACAGCCCGCTGGGTAACATTCTTCAATAAGCTGTCCCTGTTCAAGATCAAACCTAATAATACAGAAGCCAACAACCCATTGCTGTAGAGATTTTTCATCTACTTTTAAATCAGCTTCTGATCTCACCAAAAATGATGCAGATCGGCTCATTTCCGGCTACTGCAAAAACTACAACATCACTCAAAGAACTCCTATTTTCAACATACACACACAAACATTTGGCTTTTCGTCTCTCATCCAAGAGGAAATACAGAAACTTGTACAACTAATTAAGCCTGTGAAATGAAACCATTAACTCATAAAGTGAGACAGGAAACTATAGAGAACTCAGTCTGATAAATGGAGCAAAACCAAATAAATAACACCAGGGTATATGTACTTGGCACAAAAAGTCGGAAATATAACAACAGAAGCAGGACTACTAGGACCATAAATATCAAGACAACGAAGATTTTCACTCACGTAAAAGTTCAGGAAACAAGTACTCCAATTTACAAAAGCTTGGGTTAATTGGGTTTTTAAAAAAGTAGAAAAACCAAGAATCTAATTACAATATTTCAATCCAATAAGCATGGAATCAAAACAGAACAACATACCCAGAAGCGTCTTAAATTCAAGAATCAACAGCAAAAAAAGAAAAAAAAGGAATATATAATATGCATCAGACAGTCACCTGAATTCAACAAAGATACATCTGCCCGCTAACACTGTAGATGGATCGAAAAAATGAAATCTTTAGTAATTTTTTCAAAAAAAGAGTGGGTCTCGATCCAATGTGTTTGGTATATATCACCAAAAGGGCAAAACAAAAAAAAAGAACAATTGGGTCTATCCAAGAATGATACAACAAGGCAACCAATTAGGTGAAGAACGAGAGGGTTCACAGCTGGAAAAAAAACTTGTCTTTTTGCACAAATAATGTAAATTTTCGAATTGGGTTATATATTAGAGGACAGAGTTCTCTATCAAATCGACCTAAGCAGAAAATGGAGATGAAGGACTAGGATGTTTATCATGTTTGGATTTTCCCGACCCAAAAAAACACCTTTTTACCTGCTTTATTATTTGGGAGAAAATTGAAAGACTTGTGAATATAAAAACTTGATAGAATTCATACAGAATTGTTTATTTTTGGAACCCTAGTTTTTTTTCTTAAAATTTTCTGATAACCTTCACAAAATAAGCTTCGTGCAAATCAATTTTGCATCTTATTAGTACAAAAACTGTACATTTGCTTTGGCGAAAAAAAGTAGTAATATTTTACTTTCTTACTTGAATTTATATGACAATCTTTTCAACTTTAGAATATTACAAAAACATTTTGGAGATTTCATTATTAATATTATTTTGGGGACCATTCACATATTTTTTAGAGAAAAAAAAGAACTTTAACTTTGACTTAATTGGAGCACTATAAACTATTGTGACTAGTTATTTTTTCAATAATTGAGGATTAGTTTACTTGGTAAACTTTTTATCTACACAATTAAAATTTGATCACCGTAGCATTTCGTTTTTCTTTTCCCCTCCCATATGTAATAAAGATTAGTGCATTTCTATTGTTTTATATATATGGCCTAAGTTGCACGACTCTTCACTTTCAATGTCACAAAATTCTCTAAAAATACACTATTTTATGACACACCGATTGATATTTTTGAAGAGTACCTTATGGCATATGGCCAGTGATAGTGGTGAAATGTGCTAGAATGTCTTGTCAGCACGGAACAGTTAGCAAGTAGTTTTTCTGCATACATGGGTTGCACACAAATTATTTAAAACTTCTGAAGTATCTTTTGGGCATCTTTTAGTTACTGCTTCTTATCCTATTGAGCCTCTAATTTGGGCAAAAGCTTAGTTGTTTTTATTCATTTCTATAATCAGTCGATTTAGTAGTCATATTTGGAAAAAGTTTCTTCCTAAAGTAACTAGTCTTGGACATAGTTTTCAGGTTTCACCAAAAAGGCAGCATCACAACTTCAATATTGAATATCACTTCAAATTTTCTGATTACTGAATAACACAAAAAGGTCTGGAAAATAAAGTACTAGAGAACTATTTTTTAAAAGAAAACGAGAAAAGCAGATAATATATACAACTTACTTCAGCAGAAAGGACACATATTTACAAAAGATGACAGTTACTGGAAGAGCAACTGCAATCTGAAAATGTGTCCTACCTAATTACGTTAGTTCAGTCTAAGCAAAGTAACTGCACAAAATTCGGTAAACTACATTTCCAAGTATCATATTTGACATTTAAGAAGGCAGAAGCTTGATGGATTTAACTTAGACATCATATACAGGCAAGCGCTCCTCGATACAGACACGGCAGATGGGGCATTTGTCGCATTTCTCACAGCAGGAACTACACCACATGAGATAAGAATGAACATTTGTATGACTGGCAAGTAGTTAATATTGCTAGGCCCCATAATGGTAGAGCAAAATACCTGCAAAGGACGCGATGCCTGCAAGGGAGTAGCACTGTACTAATCTCTCTTTCAAAGCAAACCCTACATAAAACTTTTTCCTGAACAGCATCAAAATTGCTTTAAGTTAATGTGATCAGCTATACAAGAATCTCCTCACACAAACAAATGTAACATTTTGTACAGAAGAAAGTGACAGTTCAACAACAACAAATCCAGTGAAAGAGTTTGAGTTATCAAAAAAATTAGATGGTATGAAATCACACAAGTACACTCATATCTCAGACTAGACCAGTTAACTAAATCATGGTATTACATTAATTTATATATATTCATTTGGATTACCAGACATGAAATGTAATATCTTCTCTGAGATCTTTCGATAAGACACGAGCTCCTGGAATTGAACTGTCAAAGATAAACTGAAAAAATGTTGATGACGTACAGCTCAAGGATTATGGTTCTTTTTCAAGTAAAACTTAAGCATCACACCAACTGGCTCGGGACTGAGTGTGGTAGCTGTTCACAACTTAAGGATTTCGATATGCCTGCTAACAAGTAGCATTTCATGCAAAGGGCAGAAAAAGATGACACAGCCAGTACAACAACACGCCAGTATATTCCCACAAGTGGTGCTTGGGGAGTGCAGGGTGTATGCATACCTTACCCCTACCACAAGTAGATGTCACAGCCAACGACAACAACTACATACCCAGTGTAATCCCACAAGTGGGTAATAGTAATAATTAAGTAGAAAGTGTAAGTATCTTTTCAAAAAAGAGTAGTCCATGCAACAGGCATGCAATATACTGGAAACAGATGAAAGATCTTATCTCCTGCATCACAGAGTTGAGAAAGCCTAAGTGAAATTAAGAAGTTTACATTTTGAAGTCTTTCATATTCCTGCTGGCTCAGTTTAGTGATTTCTGCTTGCTCACCCAGAGCTGCTTGAAGTCTCCAAACCTATCAATCAAAAAACAATATAAAAGAAATATAGAATGAGCAGAAAGAGATAGATCCACAAAAGTGTGGTAAAAAAGTTATGTCAAGAGCTTAATGCATTATATGATTAGAAAGCAACTTATCAACCACTACCGGTATGAACACGATATCAAATTTTTGTGGCATGTATAATGAAAAGCACTATGCTAAAAATGTACAATAAGCTTACCTCCTCAGCAAGATCCTTCTTGGGCAATTTCTTGACTATTTCAGGTGGATAACCACAAAAAGTACTATACCTGCAAAACAATAAGTAGTTCAATAATGAATAAAATCTCAGAATCCACAGAAGTAATAGCAGTCTTCATTTCGGCCAAGTTCACCCCCAATTTATCAAGAATAGGTTGGTGATGATGAAAGGACGAGATACACAATCTAGCAATTGCTCATGAAAAAAATAAAGCAAGGGTTGTTACTACTACCATAAGCTCTAGATAACATTGATGAACTACAACAACTGAATGAACAGCAATTCAATGAGTAGGAGTGTTCAAGAAAAAAAAATTAAAAATCAGACAGAACGAAAAACAGATTCACAATGAATAAATAGGCAGTGTTTTATATTTGGTTGATGTGGTGTTAGATTTGAGAAACAAACAATATTTGGTTTGTTATGGTATTTAAAAGAAAAAAAATACTGAAACAAAACAGAACTAAACAATTAACGCATTTTATTTTTTCTCTTCCTGCGACAAGGCATCCATTTGCAATTATCACTGCATTCATATTTTTTCTTCCTCCTTATATAGGTCATTTGTAGCAGGACTAAAACATAGTACCTAGAGTGCAAGTTCAGTGACGTGACGTATCCAGTGATAATTACAAATGGATGTGGAAGTGAGAATCGAGCAAAACAGAGAAGAACAAAGAAAAAAATTACAAATCAGAGAAAAAACAGGCATAACAGAGAATACAAACATGAGAAGAACACAGATAAGAGAAGCGAAAATAGAGTACTCCAACCCCAGCAGTTTAGTTGAGTAGCAACAGAGAAAACATAGGAAGAGAATTTGCAGGCTTGCAGGAGACAAACTAAAAGAAAAGAAAAGTAGGGGAAGTATTTTTTTTAAAGAAAAAACTAGTCGCAGCAATTTAATTTTAAAACTTGAGCAGATGAATAAAGCTCGCTTTTCTGCACTGTCTCACTTCTCGCTTCAATCGCAAAAGTGTGCGCTTCTTCACTCATGCCTCACTTCAGGGTAGAAAAGCGCAAGGGCTGCGTCGCACCTCATTTCTCACTAAAAGCGCAGAAGTGTGTGCTTTTTAACTGGCTCAGTGCGGCATCCGTGGTAGACAAGATGAGGAAAGCGAGGTTCAGATGGTTTGGGCATGTGAAGAGGAGGTACGCGGCAGTTAGAAGGTGTGAGAGGTTGATTGCAGCAGGAGTTAGGAGAGGTAGAGGTATACCAAAAAAGAACCGGGGGAGGTGATTAGACAGGAAATGACACTTCTTCAGCTTACTGAAGACAGAACCCTAGATAGAAAGGTATGGAGGACAAAGATTAGGGTACAAGGTTAGTAGATAACCGAGTGTAGCCACCTGTTAAGTGGGAGAGACAGGGACTAACCTCATATCCTCTCCTCCTTATTACTAGTAGCATCTAGTAATCGCATAGTTTCATATTCTTCAATGTGAGTTTTTGCTATCTGTTGCTTTGATTTGCCCAGTATCTTGATATTTTGACGTCATTTGTTTCTTGCTACCCTCCCCACACTCCATTTTGTTGGACTACACTGGGAATGTTGTTATTATCTTTTCTCTTGCTACCTTTCTACGAATAACTTCTCTTTTTTAGCAAAGGGTCTATTGGAAATAGCCTCTCTACCCCCACAAAGGTTAGAGGTAAGGTGCGCATATATCTTGCCCTCCCCAGACTCCACATGTAGGATTACACTGGGTATGTTGTTGTTTATAAAGTTCATTTGTTTGTCTGCTGCCAATTTGTCGATCACCCTTCTCGATCTTTCTGTTATAACAGCTTAGCAATCTAACTAGTTGAAAGCCAGAATTCTTTAACTCATAGTTCCACTTTTTCCCCTTTTTCATGTTAATGCAAAATATGGTAGCATTGAAGCTTCTTCAAAAACCCCTAGAAAGTACAATAGAAATGATTATGGCCTTCATAAATCTCTTTTATCATTGGCCAACATTTCATATAGAAACCTATTGAACACCCATCCTGGAGCCCTATTTAGCTAATCCATGAAGCTGATTTATTCTTTCAACCCAAAGAAGACTGTTTTTTTAGAAGGAAAAAAAATTAAAATGAAGGGATAAGAGAGGAAACAAACCATAATTCATCATAAAGTATCTTTCACAAGAGTGAAGAAGGAAAACAATGAAGGGATAAGCAAACTTGATTTCTTTTTTAGCTTTAGTAGAGTTCCACTGATAAACGGAAAACCACCTGAAATGCCCGAATGTTATATTTCGTCGTTATAGAACACGGAATTCAAGGGAAGCAATGATAAATAAATAAATAGAAATAGAAAAGGAAAGGAAGGAAATACAAAATAGAAGAGCAAAGTCATACAAAGTTATATACAAATCACTACCCCATTTTTTGTATTTCCTTAATTGAATTTCGATTGATTAGGACGAAGTACCTTAAAAACCTTACCCATACGTTTTTATTCAAGGTCTCGTTCTGACTTTAGTGAGGGGAATATTTAGACTCATTGAGTACCGCTACTGGTGTACTGACGTTCTCTTTGTGGAACCTACATTGACCTATGTCAATGTAGACGCAAGTTTCATAGACGAGCAGACTACGAGCTAGGTTGCTTTATTCCAGAAGTTGATTTGGTGAGCTCCGTCCTTGACAGCGGATTTCTTCTCTTTCGGTTGGACAATTTCATTCATTTCTCCAACATTTGTTTTGGGGATTAGCCAGGAAATCTGTGTCCTGTGCATTCCTCTTAGCACTCCAGTAGAGGCTTCATAGATGTGTTTTTAGTTGGATTATGGTTGATCATGTTACTTGGGATTATTTCAAGTACATTTCACTATTTATAGATTTCAAACGTTATTTCTATGATTTTAGGAATTGTTTGTATTGAAGTTTCTAACAAAGACTTAAGTCATTTATTTTTATACACATGTGGGGTATGTGATATGAAGGTACAGGCTAGAACAGTCAAGCCAGTCCGCTCGGTGAAGTAAGGCACCGGATGCCCGTCAAGGCTTTGTTTAGAGAATGGGTCGTCAGACAAACTCTCAGAAGAAACATCTAGATTAGTTGGAACTTGTTGCATAGTTATTTGGCTTTTATTGGCGACTTTGAAAGGGAAGGACAAGACAACTTAGAACGATTTTAGTAAAATTTGGAGCACCATGAGGTTCTCATCAGCATAAATGATATGACATTATTTTATAGAGAACCATATTTCTTGTATATGTTCTACAGTTTTGTTTACCACTTGTATAGAAATTGTTCGCTACATTAATAGGTTGTTACAGTAAATAAACAAATTTATCCTTTCTTCAACAACAACAATATGCACAGTGTAAAATTCCAGAAGTGGGATCCGGGAAGGGAGATGTGTTTGCAATCTTACCCCTACCTTGTAAAGATAGAGAGGATGTACCTGATAGACCCTTGGCTCAGGTTATGATAATTTAAAAATCATCGTAGTAATCCTTAATGATGCAATTGAAAGTTAGGATTGATCTTATCGGTGTATAGCAAAAATTAGAGAATAAAAACTAAAAATTGGTTAAGCCATCAGGCGTTGCCAATCTAAGAATTTTTTTAAATTTTTTTTATGACAAGGGAAACCCGCAGCCGCTACCCTTTGGGTGCGCACAGGGTAAAACCCCCGCTCCTATGCAATAGCTCGCAAAACCACATAGGAGAGGTAACCCGCACTAGGCAAACCTCTTGCTTTAGCTGGCAAGGGGTTTCAAACTTGAGACCTCCAACATGGAAGTCCCAAGCCCAAGCCATTGGGCCACCCCGAAGGGTAATCTAAGAATTAGAATTGAAATGAATCAGGTATGAAATCATACCTTGTGTATTTTGGATGGAATATATAAAAGGCATATGTATATTTTTATGGAATAGTTTAATTATAGGTCTAAAGTGTACTTTAGGAAGCACAATATTATGTGAGTTGTAATGTATGCACTATGTGAATTAAATGTTACTCGGTATACAATTGTCGATATTACTTGAAGAAAATCTTGAAAATAACATTGAAAATGATAAAGATGATGCCACAAAAGGGAAGTAATTTGTTCAACAACTTCGATTAAGCACATGAGGATTAAAAAGTAAACATAAATGTGACTAATTAGAGGTGTAAAATCATCTTATAAAGTTTTACTGAGCTGGTAATGTAGAGATTTTTTTCTTGAATCACATTAGGACATGTAAATGAAAAATAAAACTAGCTCTTTGACATGTTTTCTTTTCATTCATACCATAGAATTAATTGTATGTTGCACAAGCATCCCACATTAGCAGGGTTCGGGGAAGGGCCACACCCCAAGGGGTACAACTTAGATAACCTACCCTAATACAAGCATTAGTGGTTGTTTCCACAGCTCAAACATGAGACTTATAAGTCACACAAAGACAGCTTAATCGGTGCTTCAAAGTTCCCCTTCCAAATTAACATTATATTAATAAAACAATTAAAAGCATTGTTATTTTAATTTGTATTTGAATTCAATTCGACTTTATTACTTTGCAATTGCAATGGAATAAATAAGAAGATAATTTTGTTGGGACTCGTGGTAATTTTGTACTAGATTCACATAATATGGAAACACTAAAAATAAACATGATAATACACGTGACAAATAAACTCATAATATGAAAACATTAAATTCAATGCATAAACATCCCGCATTAGCAAGATTTGAGGGAAGCTTGCACTCCAAGGGGTGTGATGTAGATAACCTACCCTAATGCAAGCATTAGTGGATGCTTTCATGGCTCGAACTCGAGACCTATAAGTCACATGGAAACAACTTTATCGGAGCTCCAAGGCTCCCCTTTCGAATTAATATTACATATGTAATAAATTAAAATCATTGTTATTTTTCATTTGTCTTTAGCTTGCGTTTGGACATGCGATATGAAATCATGATTTCACATCAGCATTTGGACATGCAATTTGGGATCAAATCCCAAATTCTCCCAAAAAAATGAGTTGGGATTCCAAATCATGATTTCCAAAAAATTTAAATGTAAAACTTGACCCATAAGTTCAGATTTTGTAAATATATGACCCATCATTTTAAATTTTGCAGAAAAAATTCTTGTTCGGCGTGAAGAGATTGTACATACCATATGAAAAGATTATATTAAAGAATGATTAATTACTACTATTGTTGACTAATGGATGTTTATAAGATTATGTGTATTTGGAAGTTTGTAATCACAAACAATTATTTATAAAAAGATCATGAAAATAAGTGACTTGTCAATGTGGCGCCTTAGCATAATCGGTATCTTGTTTAAGAGCTATGATTTGCACATTTGGTAAGATTGTACAAGAATTGGAAAATTTTTGATAGTTTTCACAACTTGTGGGGTTTTCATGTTTAAAAGAAAAAATTCAAATTGCATGTCCAAACAAAACTTTAATTTTAAATGATTTAATTTCAAATAATGAGTTCATATGGCATGTCCAAATGAGCCCTTAGATTCAATTCATCTTTATTACTTCGCAATTGCAGTGAAATAAATAATAAGACAATTTTTGTTGGGATTCATGGTAATCTCCTACTAGATTCACATAATATGAAAAATAAAATAAACGTGACAATACAAGTGGCAAATAGACTCACATATGAAAACATCAATTTAGCATGACAATACACATGACAAATAGACTTGCGGCATCTACTATAAACTACACAGAAGTTCCTCTCAAAATTGCTAGACTTAATAAGCTAAAACATCTTATTTTCTTCTTTAATTATTTGATTTTGTGATGGAAAAGAGGATTAGGAAGGGTAGGCAAAAGATTGAAATGAAGTTTATTTGAGTCAAAGGATGCACACACTATTACTTCCGCGAGAAGGAAAAAAAACTTGTTCAACAAATATTAATTTATAAGAGCATGCACCCCCGGCTCAGAAATACCGTTAGATAAACACAGGTTGGAGACTTGGAGTAGTAGCTGGCAATCAAGCTACAATTGGACAAAGTGACAAGAAATCTTGTTCAGGCCGAGCTACTCAAGTTTGATCTTAAATGTTTCCCAGAGCCGGAAGAGGAGAAGAGTTCTTGAACTCATAATTATCAGGGAGGTGGTAAATAGAATACTTGAACTTGGAATTATGTTGGGAGGAAATTTTACCAGCTATTGAGTCGTTTAATATGGTCACTTATTATTTTTGTTATTAAGTCAATTGTTGTTAGCTTATTATTTTTGTTATTAAGTCAATTGTTGTTAGTCCACAGTCTGCAGTCGTCATCCATTTATCAGAAGTTTTAGACCATAAAAAAGAAGGCTGTGGAGTTTTTGTATTCTTAAGTCAATTTTTTCTGTTGTTTCATATTTAATCTTTAATGATGCTTTGTGTTGTCTAGATTGATAAATCAATTGAAACCTTTTATTGAATTAGTGAACAATGTGAAAGTAATGGATCAAAGAAAACCATTGTGCACTCATCAATGTTCTTTTCATGTTTCCATCTCCAGCGAGGTTGGTGCATTTACATTTACATTTACATTATCCTTTCTTCATAGGAATGAAATACAATGCAAAGGACTCAGACAGAGGAGAAGAAAAAACCATTCTTACCCAGGAAATCCATCATGGTATAGTCGAGCTTGTTCCTCTCGACTTGATTCATCAATGGACCACCAACCAAGTAGCCTGCTTATTGAAAATACCAACACATACCAACCATCACTTAATTGCAGTTTCAAGAATCACTATTTATGTAACAGTTAAGAGTCATCGTGTTATCCCATAATTTTATGATCCTTTATTTTGTATATCATGTTTTACCGAAACTAAACCTTTAATAATTTATCTGTCTCTTGTTAGTTCCTTATGATTTTACCTGGAACCATGATGCATAAATGCAAAGCAGTCACGTACTCTTGAAGAAATCACATGGTATTGTCCCACAGCAGCTCCACTTCGCAATAAAAGAACAGTTTTCTCAACAAATCTTAATGTAGCAAACAAGACGCCAGCTCCTTGCAATAGGAATATGGGTAAGAATATAACTGGAAGAGAAATGTGTCTTGCACCAGCAGGTGTTCCCTGAAATTCAGAAGCATGAATTGTTAGAAACACATCGGAAGCATCTCCTCTGTCCAGTAGAAAGGCCATAATTATATCATAGAGTAACTTACCTCCAGACGCATGCAGAGGAGGACTTGGAAAAGTATAATTGGAATTTTCATTATGTGACCACCGAGGTCTTGCAGCCCACATATTCTACTATGGGGTTCTTCCTCTGAGGAAACCACTAAGCCACTATTCCAGTTAAGCTGTCTGATAGTAGTAGATGAAGAACTAGCTCCACGTGCATCAGAACTTCTATGAATTGTTGGATTTGACCACTTAGTACAAACAAGAAATGCAAAGCACTCAGCAATACTGACAAAACAGATGTTGATCTTTGTTAGTTCTAGCTGAAGCCACCAATCAGAAGGAGGATGACTAAGAGCATCACAAACAGGAGTTACCCAAAATTTATAAACAAATCCCACCAGCTCAGAGCGCCGACATCTCCTAGAACAAAGAAATAGTGTTAGCATAGGTATAGGTATTAGAGACAGGGACAGGTAGCAAAAGACTTGCATACTATAAATAAAACAGTCAAAATGTTGGATAACATTTAGGCTTGATATAGAACTGCCCTTGAAGGAACACGAATGATAGGGTCTTCCAGTTCCTCTATTCCATTTTCATATTTCATCAACCAATGAAATGGTCATAGACAGTGAATATCCAGAGACCTCTTTAGGGGACATTCTGTCAGACCTAAAAGTTATCGCATAAAAAGCACGCCGTTCTAAAACGCTGATCATTATTAATGCTTTGCTTTTCGTAGAGGATATTTCTGCTATTCAGTATCCAGATATCAGTAGGATACGTTCTAATTTCTAAATGATGCAAGAAATACCTGGTGGATTCAAGACCATTACTGGCCATAATTAAATGAAAATCATGAACTAAAACGAGCATCTAAAATATCAAGATATCAATCAGCAATATGTAACAGAGGGTTTCACTTCACTTAATGTTGCAGGGAGTTTGTTAAATTGCCTACTGATATATGCATCAAATCATTCAACGATCCAATCGGATCATTTGTCGAGGCAGTTTATCCATACAATGACCCAGCATATTTGAAAGAAAGAGCATACTAATGCCAAAAATGAAATGGTGCATGAGTCGAATGATACAACTATGAAAACAATACCAGGTGAAGGAAGAACATATTTTAGCTCATGCAATGTATGTAAAGCAATCGTGACACTGATGATGAAGATTTGTTGTATCCAACAGAACTCTTGGGCAACTTAAGATTCCCTGGCATCCCTAATCACGTCATACACTTAAAAGTAGGTACTCCAGTTATGCTTTTCGGAAATGTAAACCCGTGAAGGCCTAGGCAATGGAGCAAGAATGATTGACGCATCTTGGTAATTGGTCTGTCAGCGCAAATATCATTTATGGAAAGAACATTGGGTTCAATAGTAACAACTCTGAAAATTATAGTGTCTCCCTAACGATTAAAAGTGGACCTCAAATATTTACCTTACTTCAGGCTTCTCCTTAAAAAAGTGTTCAAGATGTCTTGATAATTCAGCAACTAAACATTGAGAAGACTTTGTACCATTCTGCTAAAAAATTATGGGTGCTTCATTCAGTTTCTTTTGCAACTTCACTTTCAAAGTGACCTTGGCCTGTATTTGGGTTTCTTTCAGTTTCTTCATTTACTCTATTTTTCTGATGACATTTACTTTAAAATTAAACAGAGTAAATGAGGAATTGACATGGGCTTCTAGAAAAAACTGGCAATCAACCACAAAAAATACGACTTGTTTATTTTGCAAGCCCCTGCTTTCCCTCTAAACATGACTAAAGACATGACTAAACACATAATTCATCCACTCTTTGTCAAAATGAATGGATAAAACTTCCAGGAATCCAATTGTACATCTGTATATCTTAGTCCCAATCGTCAAAGAATATATGATCTCTAGGTCAAGGAAAGAACATGAAGTGGAGATGCTTTGGGCTGTACCCTTCAAGCCAACAAAAATGAATAAATAAAATCCACAGAGAGACAGAGGTACATACCACACAACTTGAGAAGGGTGAACAATGTGGCAGCAACAAAGAAGACCATGGAGATTGCCACCCAAAAATGCTAGTAAGCATAAGATCGTCATTTAGTAAAGCCATCTTCTATATTCTCCACATTATTAAAAAACAAGAACAACGGTTTAATAGCCATAACCAAATTATTTTCCAATAGGTATCAATTTATTTTTCTTTTTGATAAGTAATACTAAGTCACTTGTTTCAAACCATAAAACTTTGCAATGACACACCATAAAATCATTCAACCACACCCAGATCAATTACAATATGCAGTCATTGATAACAGTCCTCCAACTCAGAAGGCATGACCAAATTTAACTAGCTCACAGGTAAGCTCTTTGAACAGAATTAGTTTATAGTTTGAACTACTGGAGGGAATATTTTGCTTCAAAAGAAAGAAGTCGAGTCTTTTTTGCAATGAACAGAAGAGAATAGTATGCCCACTTTTTGTGAAGGATTAACAAACTACGGTATTCAAATCTTCCGATCGCTTATTAAGTGTCGATAACTATTGAAGGCCTTATTTTTTAACTATTAACCGCCTTCTTATTTAACTTCTATAAGTTATATGATCATTATTGGATCAGAGAAACAGATCAAAGGTATGTTATTCCTGTATTTATTAAATTAAAACTCCACTATCTTAGCTTCTTCATTTCTGATCCTTGTAACTAAGTGATGAATAATGCACTCTCACAGTTGAGAGCAACCCCTAACACTTTTAGGCGTCAACAAGCAGGGAAAATAACAATGCAGTTACTGGTCAGTTATGCATTTTGTTAATCTTAGCTAGATAATTTTTTCACAAAAAACACATTCAATCTCACGAGACTTCATGTTATAAAGATCTTAGTTCTATATGCTTCAGATTGATGCTAAAGGGATTAAAACATAGGTTGGATTACTATGCCTAGGAGTACAGACACATCTCAAATGATTTTAACTATTGGTCGACCAGGATACATATCCTACACTAGAACAAATCAAATATAAGATGAATTCACAAAATCAAGAAATTGAAAATCAGAGAAGTACGAATTCAGCTATGAAAACCTAAACTATACTATTACTATATCACCAAGGACAAATAAATGAACTTACCGGAAGTGTTTCCCATATTAACTCATCATTCATGCTTTCTTCATCTCCAGGTAATAATGCCTTACACATTCTGCTCCAAATGTTAAAAGTTATTTATCCATCAGTAAGACACGGATATAGACGAAAGGTGAATGTATCATCCAAATCCCATTATTTTTTTATAAGTAAATATAAGCGAGTGTATTACTATTTCCATTCCATTATTGGTTATCCTTATTTTCATTACTTTCCATACAGTAGGTCATGCACAAAGATTTAACAGCTAATATTGCAGAAAAGGGACTAAAAGGCAAGAAATATTAGAAGTGACCAATATGTTGAACAGATGACATAGTTCTACTTGGAGGCGCAAGCAATGTTAACACTAACCCTATCAGAAGGCAAAGAGTTCACTTCTGAAGCCTTTATGGTATGATTTTCTAAAATATCTTTAGAAATGGATGCTTATCTGTACACATAAATATATCAATGAAAAGCTATAAACAAAATCTAGGTTCTAAGAGGAACGGCATTTTGGAGATTCTTTTAAGAATTCTAGCACTACAAGAACCACTAGATTGTTTTTTCATTGTAAAGCAATCAAACAAATTAGTCAAAACCACAAAAAACATGTCAGCATAGTACCTGAAATTGTCAATGAGAATAATTATTTCAAATGCTAACAAGGGAAGAAAGACAAATTTCAAATTCACAGCCGCTGAATGGTAGACTGCAGAAAAACACAAGAAAAGAAGAGTAAGTAAAGGACAATTCTGGTTAACAAACTAATAGGGACCTAGACGCACCATGAATTAGTAGCATAAAACCGAGAAACAGAAAACTTGTAGGAATCATATCACAAACGATTGTGGAGTTTTTCTTTCTTACCATATATGCTCTCGAGATATATACAGAGAAGTAGTTCAAATGCAATAAGCAAAGGTGTCGCAACAACAGCATGACATGGAGCCCACTATCCACATGGAGGCAACACCCACAATAGATGGAATATAAAAGCAGAAGTGAAATTTGATTAGTAATTTTGTTTGGACAGACTTCCTTTTTCTTATCAAAATTTAAAAAAGTTACTGCATAAAGTCATACATGGCGATCATAGGGAATTGATGGAGCAGGCAGAGAGAATCTTCCTCGGGCAACAACTGCATGAAACACCCACACAGGGAAGAATACAACCCTGCATATCCAAGTCAAAGTCTTGGTGAAACACCTCTAAATCTAAACATGGTGAAACGAAATCTGAAGGTCACTATACTAGTAGCTCCTTTGTCTATAAAACAGATCTTTCTGTCTCTAATGGAGGGTTATAAACACGCATCATTTATCTTTGTCCCCTACTCAGTAGTTTAGCTACATAAGCTCACGAGTGATCAGTTGCACACCCTTTGCCCAAAAATTATAATGTGTATGCAGGTCAAATATTACTTTTTATACATATTTATTAAACCTCAAAACACTCTTAGCAAAATTTACTGCCCCTACTCCATAGATTGCATAACCCGATTTCAAGGAACAATGAACCTTGGGGTTACACAGTGCAACAAGTTAAAATCAACCGATAAACAATGAGAAGGGTGTTCATATTGACCACTCATATAAACCAAATTCAAGCTTATTTACTACCATATACAGACCCTTGTCATTCCTAGTTTTTGTCACCCCCTAACCGACCCATAAATAAATAAGTTTCCTAGACAAGATTACTCCTTGTTTAAACAATCAACATCAGCATCCAAGGAAATAAAGGCATGAGAAACAACTACTAATGCTGACATTCAACAAAAACAACATACCCAGTATGATCCCATATGGTGACAATTACTATGATAACATCATTATTCAGAATTCATCAATTAAACTCAAAAAAAAAAATTGGGGAAAACAGAAAACTCACCACCAGGAGAAATCAGCGAAGTGATCGAGCTTGACAACAAGCAAAACGGTGAAACACAAAAGCAAAAAGTGCGCTGAAAGTGCCTGAAAAGACTTTCCGACTCTCCTCCAGCTCATTGTTGTTTTCCGTTCACACACACTACTGATTACAGCTACTGCTCTGAAATTGAAACGATTTCTAGTGAAAATCAAGCTGTATACGAACTAAAAACTTGGGAATTGAAGGATTTGGAGTGAACCTGCAAGAAGATAATTAGGTTTTTAGAGGAAGAGGTGGAATTGAGAAGTATTAGAAGCGAGAGAGAGAGAGAGAAGTGGCAGTTGCGGGAAGAGGAAGCCAAACGGAAAGGGGAAGTCTTATTTGTCGGACGCCATTAAAATAACGTCATAGCATTTGGTATTGTCGTCAGTCGAATCAAAAAAAATACTTCTTCCTCCGTTTCACAAAAAATAGCCTAGTTTAACTTGGCACGGAATTTAAAAAAAAAAAAAAAATTGAATCTTGTAGTCCTAAATTAAAGTTATGTTAAATGTACAAAATTATCATTTAATCTTGTGACCTTAAACATATCACGTGGAAAGTTAAAATTAAAATGTTACCAAAAATAGAAAAAAATCTTTCTTTTTGAAATAGATTAAAAAGAAAAGGAGTTCACTTTTTTTTAAATGGAGGGAGTAATTTATATTTTAAAGAGTTCAGTACAAGACAAAACCTTATCCTTACTGGTAATTCAGTCCAACAATCAATTATTTTCTCTTATAATCATTTATTAAAATTTCTTCTTTAAATGGTGATCATGTTTGATCGAGTTTGGGAGAAAATACTTACTTTGTCTCATATTAATTGATTATATTATTAAAAATAATTGTTTCATATTGATTATTCATCTTATTAAATCAAGAAAGTATTAGTTAGAAATTTCCTATATTACTTTTGTAATTAACTTTTTTAAAAGTATTCATATTTATTTATAAAATTCTCAAAAAAAATTAATAAGTAAATAAGTAAAATTATCTTCTTATTTATAATTTTTAATTTGTCTGTAAAAAGGAAAATGATAAAAACGGAGATAGTACTGATTCTAATAGTTGAACATATTATTTTATTGTTAGGAAGAATTAAAAATATGTGATTAACACAAGAAAAAAAATTGCAGTTGGTTTTAATTTTTTGTTTTTTTATAACAAATAATTTTATTATTATTATTCTCAATAATGCCTTCAATAGCATATGGTCAAATTTGAACATTTTCCTTTTAAATAATATTAATTGCAAAGTGAATATTGACCAAACACACATGTTTCTCTAATATCAATAAGTAATTATATAAAATAATATATTTTTCAAACATCATTTGCTTGATTTCCAATTATACTCCTTAAAAAATTATTTGAATCAAAATGCTTCTTCTCATAATAAGTAAAATTTTGGATAATGCATGATTAAATTTGACTTCTTTACCTAAACTATATTTTATTTAATATAAACTTGTAAGACCAAATATTAGAGTATGTATTTATTCCCTTTGAGGATAATTAAGTAGGCTCCGTTGTTTTTGTTTTATTTTTTTCTTCAGATGTCGAATAAGAATTTTTTAACTTTTTTTATTAAATAACAAAATAAAATAAGACAAAAAGGGAATCTTTTATTATTAACAATTCCAGCAAGGTGACGTATTTGCGCACTGTTCATAGCAACCGTATTTGGTAGTATTGAAATTTAGAACTTACTGAACAATCCAAATCACTTAAAACACCGTATCATAATTAGTCTCAAATTAAAACAGTAAAATTGTCTTTGTAATTAGGGGTGGCATGGTACGGTATTTTAAAATTTTTGATGTCACAATTTTGGTATTTTGTATCTAAAGTAATATCATTATCATATCAAATTAACTCGGTGTGATTCGGTATATTTAATTTTGATTTCGATATTTTATAATATGGTATTTGATAATCATAATTTGTTTGACTTTGACTTACATATATTTATAACTCTCCATACAATTCATTTAGCAAAGAAGTTAGCAAGTATTCTTGCAAGACCAATACGATGATCAACATGAATATGATCAATTCAAAAGTACAATTCTCAATCATATTAGATCAACAAGTACTTTTGTTAAATAATTTCACAAAAAAAAACATTTCAAAAACAATCGAATAGTCATAGATGCAATGTTTAAATAACATTATCTAAAATTATGCATAACTCTATATAATTTTATACCACAAAAATCATTCATTAATATGTAAACTTTAACTTGACATAGTGTATGTCAAGTTAGAGTCTACATGTTAGTGAATGATTAATATATATATATATATATATATATATAACTATAAGATTTTGGTATGGTATACGATATTTATTTTATAAATATCAAATATCGTATCGAATACCAAAAAATTTATAAGTCATACCAAATACCATAAATATCCAACCACAATATAAAAAAATTATGTTTCGATATGATATTCGGTATATACCTACCATGCCACTCCTATTTGTAACCTATAGATCACATATTTGGATCATTCAAATAATCTATTATAGAAGGGTATTTACTTTAGTTTGTATTAGTCTTTGTGATTTAATATATATGAAACAAATGCAAAAAAAAAGTATTTTTGAAATTCCTAGTGGCTGAGAAGTGGGGGTGGGGATCCCAAGTAATATATTAGTGTGCATGTAGTAGGATGTCTACATCCTATTTCCAAGTGTGTAAACAAAAACATATCCACCTCAAAAATAATTCTTACTACTTTCCAAGAAAAGACATTTTTCTGTCTCCACCAAGAATTTAAAATCTAGATTTTTTTGTGGGAGGAATCTGGAGAAGATGTTCAACTTGATTTGAGCCTAAATATCTCAATCCTTTGAAAAATATTAAATACTAGGGTGACACGTTTATCCTAAAAAAAAAAAAAACTCACAAAAAATCATTATGAGAAATAGTAAAAAGAAGATTATTATATTGCAGATATGCTAATTGGATATGGTTATCAGAAAAGTGATTGAGGTGGATATGTTTGGTGTAACAGAAATGTTTTCGGACGAATATTTTTTTAAAAGATATTGAAAAAATTGTTGTCTTTTTACTTACTTTAAGAGGTCATTTGATAGAGTGCATTACTAATACCTTATTTGGTACACATTTTCATGTAGATTTAAAAAAATAGATGTTTGACCAGTAATATTTATCAAGCCGAATACTAAATTTATAACATAAGCATAGATGGATGAAACAAATTAGTTATAATAATATTATGATACAACATTATTACTTTTGACCTGTAAGTATGGTTTCTGCACAATTTATTACTACTTTCTAATTTCAACTTAATTAATATTTGTATAATTTACATAAATCGCATAGCTTTAAAAATTAATTACATTATTTTTTTATTAAATAATCCCTTAAAATTTATGGATTTTGGATACATCATTGGACTTACGGATACATTATTAAACTTTCGGATACATCGCTGGACTTCCATATACATTAGTAGACATCCGAATATATAGGTAGGGATGTATTTGAGAGGGGAGGAACGTATTAGAGAGGTTTTATGACATCTAGATACATCACTGAACTTTCGAATACATCAGCAGATATCCCAGATACATAGGTGAGAGATGTATCCGAGAGGGGAGGGAGTATCAAAGATGGGAGAAGACATCCAAATACATCACTGGACTTTCGAATACATCAACAGACATCCAGATGCATAGGTGAGAAATGTATACGAGAGGAGAGGGATGTATCAGAGAGGGGAGGAGTGTATTTGAGAGGGGGATATGAATGTATCAGTGAGAGGAGAGTAATGTATCCGAGAGAAGATTTTGTATATTTTTTTTAAATGATAGGGAATTTTAGAGATTATGGTAAAATAAGATATGCATTTAGATAATTTTTCCTTAATATTTACGAACAATTCACGAAAATTTACCTCCTTATGTGAGCTCCCTGTTCTCACAAGGAAAATGAAATTGTTTCACATATTTCCATCGCTTCTCTTTTGGGCCTATTACCTATCTATTGGCCCATTACATTCAACATGGGCCGAATTAATAGACTGGACTAGCATTGCAGACCTGGCACTGATTGCTATTGTTAGACATGGAGGAAATGGATGAGCATGAATGCTTATATTTTGGGGCAATATTTAATTTTTGTTATTAAATTTGCGGTTTTTAATTATTTTTTTCCTCAAAGTAGTTTAAGTAACAAAAAAGTGGTCGAAAATATTCTTATAGCAAAAAAATAAAAATCAGTTGACATAAACTTATATTTATGTATCATAATATGACACAAGTTTATATCTTACGACTTACGAGGCATAATAAGTTGGGCCACTTAATTCCAACATAGCTCAGAGTCTGTTTAAATTGATTTAAAAGTTGATCAAATCTATTTTTGAGTCATTTTTAATTTTTGAAAATGTTTGACAATGTTAGAAATAACTTAAAATAAGTTTAAAATGACTTTAAAAAAGTTAAAAACCAAAAATAGATCTCCCCCTTTTTTTTTTTGACTTAAAAGTCATTTAAGTTTGACTTTCTACTTTTTTTTAAGCCAAATCAAATGGACTCTTATACAAACAAAGACATAAATTAAGTTCAGAAATCACAAGTTATGCCATATATACCTAATCTAACACAATTTACGTTAGATGATGTAATTCTTACCGGATTTATGTTGGACAAGGAAAGAGTTCTCTAAACTTATATCTTACAAAATTAGAATAAAAAAAACACTTTAGCCCACAAATTTTTATTAAATAATCAAACGATGGACAAATCAAATTATATTGTATATTTGTATATATATATATATATATATAGATATTAACCGTTTTTGAAAGACCAACATGGGTTGTGGTGCACTGGTGGGAGTGTTTTACCTTAACCAGAGGTCTCGAGTTCGTGCCTTGGGTATGGAGAAAATCCTGTTGGGAGCGCCACCCCCGAATGGACCCTGCAGTGCGCGATTCGGATTTAGTCGGAGCTCCAATGTGGGCTCCGGACACCGAATGAGAAACCAAAAATAAAAACGTTTTTGAAAGTAAAAGTTATCCCCCAATAAGTAATGTCGTTTTAAAAGCTCTCAAGTCATCAGAACATTATTTTTTTTGGTCAAAGCATATCGTTGCTATTTAGACGTCCAAACAAAAGCAAAAGAAGAAACAAAAAATTACTGTATAAAGGGAAAAGCTAAGGTAACAATGATTAAACTTCAGTTTGTCCATTATGCTGCAAAATTATCACAACCATAGCTGTATTTGTAATATTTTTGTGCAAAGTGGTCCTTCTTCTTCAGTTCAATCGTACCATAGCACAAGAAAACAAAAGAGAAATGTTACTTTCAAAGAAAAATATTTTTTATCAACCAATCATCTTGATAAATATTAAAATTCATGTGAGCCAATTGACTTAGATTAAATCAAATTGCTTGAGAAAACTAGCTCAACTGACGAAACCTTCACCAAAATTAACGTCGTAATTGATTTCCGAGGTGGAACATTAAATAGTGAAGAGAGGCGGCTCGGCTGGGTAGGGAGGAAATGACTTCTTTGTTGGCAGAACGAAGGGCTAGGATAGATACTACTAGTGAAAAACTCAAACCTTAATTAAAAGCAGCGACAAGAGAAATTGCTCCTTTCGGGGTCGTTTGGTTAGGAAAAAGTTATTTTAGAATTTACTATTTTGGCATAAATTATTCTGGGATAAGTTATTCCACCATGTAAAGGACTGCCTAAC
Organism: Solanum tuberosum; assembly: GCF_000226075.1. Classification (NCBI taxonomy): domain Eukaryota; kingdom Viridiplantae; phylum Streptophyta; class Magnoliopsida; order Solanales; family Solanaceae; genus Solanum; species Solanum tuberosum. The sequence goes on from NW_006238952.1 coordinate 2,531,910, forward strand.
ATATACCTCCAACCAAACGCATGATAAAATAATTCTACTTTGGAACTATTATACATTATACTTCACCCCAAACCACCCCTCAAAGCTTAAAACTTGTCTAATTGTCTATAGTACTAGTCGACTATTCATTTTTCTCTTTGTTAAAAAAAAATCTAGTTTTTAAAATTTTAACTATAAAAATTTCATAATAATTTTGTAATCTATAAGTTGAAATATTATAGCAGGAGTAAAATTTATTACTAGAAAATATCACATATTTTTTTTTATTCTTTTTTAAAAAGTCAAGAATTTTCATTTCTAACGAAAATTCAAGTATTTTTTATTAATAAACCACCATAAGATTGAATTAAATTTATAACACGATTGATTTTGAAAAGAAAACTAAATCCAAGCACAACTGTTTTGTAAAACTACTCTTCCAAGGAAATATACGAAATTGTTTTCCAGAAAACAAACCTAAAATAAATCAGATCCAAATTAAATGTCATTGTTCATTCTTAACGCAATAACATATTCAATATGATTTTATAAGTAAAATTTAGAAAAATAAAATATACTCAAATTTTACTCATCTTTTTAGAGTCGACAACTTTTTGGTCGTTAATTTTTTTGGATTTGAGATTGAAATTAAAGAGTCAAGACGACAAGATAGCATTAGCATGCGCGTGGAAAGTAACATGGACATTGGCTAGTTGTACTGTAAAAACAAGTACATACGTCTACATATATATTCTGGACAACTCTTTGATTTATTTGTACATAATTCAGAATTCTTAAAAAAAATAAAAAAATAGTTATGGTGTACTGTTCCTTAATTTGTCTTACCTCTTACAGGCTGGATACAGTGCACCTTTGCACTGTGAAACTATAGCAGATGAACCAATTTCTATTCCTAGTAAAAATCTGTAACGGGATTGGTTTTCAGGACAATGATTTCTTACTTTGTCTCCTCATATAAATTTGTTTTCAAAAATTCTTTTTTTCTTCGAAGTTATATATTATTGATCCCTCATTTTCACAAAAATTAAGTTTCTTTATTTTTATACTCCCTCCGTCCCTATTTAGTTGTCCATATTTCCTCTTTTAGTTGTCCATTTTGACAAATCAAGAAAGGACAACAATTTTTTTCCTATTATACCCTTATTTAAAGTGAAAAATTGTCATAAATAAAGTAAATAAACTTATGAACTTCCCATCATTGATTAGTTATCTTGAGTGAATTTATTTTGAAATTGTAAATTGTACTATAATGGTAAAATTGTAACTTCACTATGCTAATCATTGTTGCCTTAATCTGTGTGTCATTTCTAAAGTGGACAACTAAATAGGGACGGAGGGAGTATAAAAATAAAGAAACTTAATTTTTGTGAAAATGAGGGATCAATAATATATAACTTCGAAGAAAAAAAGAATTTTTGAAAACAAATTTATATGAGGAGACAAAGTAAGAAATCATTGTCCTGAAAACCAATCCCGTTACAGATTTTTACTAGGAATAGAAATTGGTTCATCTGCTATAGTTTCACAGTGCAAAGGTGCACTGTATCCAGCCTGTAAGAGGTAAGACAAATTAAGGAACAGTACACCATAACTATTTTTTTATTTTTTTTAAGAATTCTGAATTATGTACAAATAAATCAAAGAGTTGTCCTTCGGGATGGTTCACTTAGTTTGGAGGGTGGACTGTGATCGATCCCCCTCAATGTCTTTTGAGTCGAATCCATCGCATAGGGCTTGCCTAGTGCGGTTTACATTTTCTGTGTGGTTTGCAGGCTATTATACAATGGGGTTTACCCAACGCGCACAAAGTGCTCGCCCAAAGGACAGAAGTTGTAGCGACTGCGAGTTATCCTGAAATTCCAAAAGAAAATAAAAAAGCTACACAAGAAAATGTATGTTGCGCAGTCAGAATTTGAATTTTTATAGATTTTAAATTTTACTATAGTAATATCAAGTGTTAGTAATAAGATATTGATTTAGGTTTTGTGCATGTTTGGTGATATTATTGTTATTTTAGTAATACAAATACAGAGTTTGGACTCTTAGGTCAAACTCGTAGATGACCCACTACAAAAAAGTCATTATTTTACCATTCAAATTTCTTATTGAAAAATGTATGTCTATTTTTATAAATATTTTGATTGAATTGGTGAGAAAAAAAATAATTAGTATTTTTAGAGGAAAAAATAGAAAGTTATCCAGTATTTCAATGAGAATATATTATCAGTGAGAAATGAATGAGAAAAAAATCATATTTTATCATACAATTTTTCATTGATTCGCATAGCGAAAAATCTTTATTTCTAATAGAGATTTTCTAGCTCCGCCCTTGAATTGGGGATGGATAAAATTCATTCACTCTAAAAGATCTCGAGGTTAAGCTCATGAGAATGCAGAACCTTTGGTAGGAGTTGGAGGGGGACCCAGATTTGAAGTTTATAACTTCTTATGGTGACCTCAATTAGTTTATATATAATAATAATTGAACTTACGATCAAATATCTACAAGTACTTAATGTTTTTTTTTTTAATATTTATACAAAGCATGTGTAAAAGCTAATGTTTCACATGAATATGTTTACAAGCGTTTCTCCCTTAGCTTGAATAGACCTTATATAATGCAAATTTGAATTAATCTAGGTATCATATGGTATAAAAAGGAGTGGTAGTAGTCATTGGCGGATCTAGAATTTTAAGGTTATGGGTGCTCTGAAAGTGGCCGAGTCAAAAATATAAAAAAACATGTTAACAGTGAGATTCAAACCCGGACTCAACAACATTAAAAGAGCCTTAAACACCCACCCAAGAGCTAATGGATCAATCGGATCATTTGTTTATTAGGTGCTGGATCTATGTTAATTTTATACAAATACCTCTTAATTTCTACATAGATATATATATATATATTCCGAGACGAGGATAATGGGTGCTCGAGCACCCGACGGACTCTACGTGGGTCCGCCCCTTAGTAGATGAAAGAACAAGACCTTCTCCCCATCCCTTTTCCTTCTTTATCAAAGGAAATAATGAAAGCACTAGAAGTATAGGGAAATATAAGCTCTCATTGTCACCCAACCATAAATGGTACATTATACATCATCCCTTTTTTGTTCATAGTTATCTAGACTTGTGAAAGCAACTTCCAGGACAACCCCTTCAGGTAGACCATTTATTGTGGTTCTCCTAATAATAATAATGCCAGACAGTCTAAAATTCTTAAACAGGACAATCCACATATATATTAATATTCCCCACCCCCACTATACTTTTTAGGACTTGAAGTTGAAGGATATATATATATGCAATATAATGTGTAGGTATTTGCAAAGGCGGCGGCATGTATATATGGAAATTAAGGAAGAATTAAGTTATTAGTGGCTTGCAAAGATGAATATCCTATCAATTGTGGAAAATTGCTTAGCAATGAAGTAGTTAGATGGCTAAAAATGAAGTAAAAGTGGAAAGAAGATGGACTAGTGGACTCAATTAATGGCTAGGGTTTTAAAGGAGGTCTTGTGAACATCATAAGCAAAACACAAAGAGAAATAGAGTACTATTTAAAAAAATGTGATGACGTGATTAAATATTCCTGATTGAGTTTGAATTTTGTGAATGAAAAATGTTTTATTCTATTGTGAAATTACTCCATAAAATTGTTAAAAGTGATAGGACAAGATCAGTGCGGGACTTTTAATTTGTCATTTTTTAATTAAAAAAGTGAAATGAGTCTTGCTCTTGTATCATGTAAAATTAAGTCTCGAGCCTAACTCAAACCACAAAAATCAGCTCAACGGATATAAGAAATCCACCCATTTTATTAACCAACAATGTGCGACTTCGGTCCTTCTTTAACATTTAGAAGAGGTCTTGCGAACATCGATAACAAGTAGTACAAAGCATAATAACCAACCAAGGTACACACTGTGTGATGATTGGGAATTACTAGAGTACACCTAGTTATGCGAATGAAAAAAAATTAGTAGTACTTAATAAGAAATGCTTTACTTACTCTTTAGTTAATAAGACATCCTATATATCCAAATCAGTAAATTTTGCATTCTAAATGCTGGTAGAAAAAAGAAAAAAAACCCAACTAAAAGTAGATGGACAATAATGGCTCAATGGGTAGGGTTTATAAGGGAAGTCTTATAAACATCATGAGTAGAAAGTACAAGTAGAATTTTTCTTTTTTCTAATGAGTGTGTGCTACACTAATACTAATATGATATTTGGCTCGAATTATTCATATCCTTATCACTATCTAAACTTGGTAGAAAGTCATGCTGATGAAGAAAAAAATAGTGGGGTAATTAGAAAGAGGGGGTGATGGTGGTGTTTTTTTTTTAATTATGGAAGAGATAGGTATCTACTCTTTTGATTGAAAGTGACATTTAGTTCTGAGCATCCTGGTCAAAAGTTGCTTTTGCCTTCACAAACATTTTCTATAGACTGACTGACTACTCGTGAGGAAGAGGCCATCGTAGCTTCTGCTCACGCAACGCAACCCTTACTGTTGTAATATATTACCTCAAAAATCTGAGGTAGTAATATGTTTTGTTACTTTGAAATACTTTTACTTGTCGACTTTGAAATTGGCCATGTATAGTATAATTAACTTCATTAATACCTTTACTAGAGTGTTGAATTCGAAAGGATTTAGAAGGATGCTTTGTGAATCGAGCAAACAACTAAATACAAGAAAATAGATATAGAAAAGGTCTTTTGTGTGAGATATAAGGTGAGTTTTATTGAATAATAAGTGAATTTCTTACTTATTTTTTTAGTGTTTACTATGTGAACGGAATGGGAGAGGAGTGATGGTTCGGGGTACTGTTGGGATGGTCAAATTAAGGAGGGGGTGGTAGTGTTGGAAAGAAATAATGAACTTAGGAGTTGTTTGATTTGAATTCAAGTTATGATGAAATTAATTATGATGGGATAAGTTATGCTAAAATTATTTTTTATTGAGTGTTTGGTTTGTTGTATTTAAAATAATAAATCTTAAGAACATATAAGTTTACAAAAATACCTTTTATGGATATGAAAAGTAATGTATAAAAAGTGTTTAAAGGGACATTTTTGTCATTTAGTCATTTTATCCCAGGATTACTATACCACCCATGGGAAGGGATAACTTATCCCGATAGTAATTATTAATTCCGGGATAAGTTATCCCGGAGTTGCCAACCAAATAAAAAATTAAGTGACACTATAATTTAATCTCAGGACTATTTTAAGTTATTTTTCACACCAGACGACCCCTTACAATATTACTTTTCGAGCTTTTTTTTCTACTTTGATTAAAGAAGTCATTTTTTTAATTTAAAAAATGAAAAAAATTCTAAAACATGGAATCAACCAAAAATGAAATAATTGGAAAATATGTTTTAGAAAATAAAATGTTTTTCTTTCGTACTAAACAGGCAAACACACTCTATAGACTCCAAGTTAAAAGAGGGAAATTAAACTCTTGTGGAACAAAAAAGAGGGAAACTAAAAGGACAATAATTTTTCATCTTTTGAGTTGAGACTAAAGGCAAAAGCTAAGAAGCAAATAATTACTCTCTTGTTTATTTTATTTTTATTTTTTTTCACATTAGAGGGGAGAAGGGAGAAAAAGGAAAGGAGAAAGGGATGTTACTCTACTGATAGAGTCTGAACCCCTTCATCTCAACTGTGGGAAGCAGATAATTCACTAAAGTCGGTTAGTCCTCAACAACAACATACTCAGTAAAAAAAAATTATGAAGCGTTTAAGAAAAGTATAGAACCTACCTTGCCACATAAAAATAAAGAGGTTGTATTTGAAAAACCTCGACCTAAGTACTACATATTAACAGATAAATTACAAGTCAACTAACCCTCAACCCCAATATTTATTTCAAGTTGTTAGGGATCACTTAAGGGCTTTTTCCTTTTCTCCTTTTTGTTCTTATTTTACGGGGAAGATGAAGGTTAAAGAGATGGTGGATGATGGAGCTAGGAAAGAGGGGATTGAAGGGTATTTTTTTTTTTGTCAAAGTATGTGTCAGTGCTGTCACGTGAACTTGAAGCTAAGGGGAACATTTAGAGAGTGTTTGGATTGACTTCAAAATTGGTCAAATCTATTTTTAAGTCAATTTTTACTTTTGAAAGTGTTTGACAAATATAAAAAATAATTTAAAATAAGTAAAAAATAACTTAAAATAAGTTGAAAAGTGTTTGATAAGGTAAAAAATAACTTAAAATAAGTTTAAAATGACTTAAAATAAGTCAAAAGCCAAAAGTAGGTCTTCCCTTACTTTTTTTTTGAATTAAAAGTCATTTCAGTTTAATTTTTTATTTTTGACATAAAAACTACTTTTTTTTAAGTCAATCCAAACGGATTCTTAGAGAAGTTTTTAGCTATGATTACCATTCACTTCACTCGTATAAAAAATCATAATACATGAACATGCTATTTAACTTAAGCTTTAACTGACAGTTATATCTTTTAACTTTGATTGTGCACGAATATACACTTAAATTAATATAAAATTTAAACAAATAGACACATTTGTTCTATCTAACAATGGTGTGTCTTACATGTATTATGTCATATATAATACATATGTTTACTTATTTAATTTTATACAAATTTAAATATTTATTTATATACACTCAAAATTAAAAGGTATAAATGCCAAGCTAAAACAAACTTAAATGACACATCTATATATTATTTCAATAAAAAATCAGTTGTAACTATACAAGTAGTAGAGTGTCCCCTCCACTCTTTTTTCCCCCAAATTCCCTTTCATACTTTAAAACTCCCACATGAGAAAGCTAGAGAATGTTTTTTTAAAATTTTTATTTTTGTGGTATTTGCACCAATTTACACATATTTTGATTAATTTTATAGAATACTTGTCATCACTTACTAGCAACATAAATGGAATTACTTATTATTTTTTTTGTTTCTATTAAAATTTAAACGTGAAACCTCATGATTCCTAATTATCCACTTCAGTAACCACCAAGTCACACCAACCCTTGGTGCAAGCGAAGCCTTCTTTATCTTTATATCAGATAGGGGACCTTTGTAAAATGGAAGTACGGTTACACCTCTCTTTGTCTCTTTGCAGCTAATAACATAACATGACTGCTCTTTATCTTCATCTTTCTTTCTTTGTCAACAAGAACATACACCACCATGGCTGTCTTTCTCACTAGCTAATATATTCCAGCTAGCTAGCTTAAATACATGGTGCTCAAACTCGCACGAACACAAAAATAGCCACTAATATACCTATACCTAGCTATTATTATTATTATTATCATAATTAAGCACACACCAAGCAACATACATGTAAAACCACACATTTCACCTGTCCTTCTCAACCAAAAAGCTATGTTATCATCATTATATTAAAAAAAAATAAAAAAATCACATATCCTTCCCCACTTTCTCTATGTGCTATCTTTGTATTCAAAATTTATATATTCAAGAGAATTATGAAGAGTCTCTCTCAAAAAAAGTTTTTAAATTAATTTATAACGTTTTTTTTGTTGTTGATGAAGCTAGCTAGCTAGCTTATTAAAAGTGACAAAACTCAAGAAGGTGATGTTTGTGGTTCTTTCAAGTTGAATAGAAGTGTAGTAGGTTGTCCTTATCAAGCAGTTTTTTAAAGATGTACCCTTCGAGCCCCAATATTTCCAGCTCTTCATCTTTCTTTCACATTAATATTCCATCTCCTTCTATGCAATATGAACCGGAATTCATCCAATATTTCCATGACTTTCAATTCATCCAACCTGCAGCTTACGATCAGAATAATTTGGATACCAATATTACGGCAGAAGAAGGTGATCATAAGATGGAAGAAGATGAATTGATCATGAAAAGCTGCAAGAACAAGAAGGATGAGAGTACTAGTACCACTACTACTATTCGTAGGAAAAACAACAAGAGAACTACGAGTGGTACTGGTGTAGGACCTTCGAAGAAAGATAGACACAGCAAAATAAACACGGCACATGGCCCAAGAGACCGAAGAATGAGACTTTCACTTGAAATTGCTAGAAAATTCTTCAATTTGCAAGACTTGCTTGGGTTCGATAAGGCTAGCAAAACTGTAGAATGGCTACTCACAAAGTCAAAATCAGCTGTAAACGATCTCGTTCAGAAAATTAGCAAAGGAAAATGCAGCGCTAGTACAAATCCTAATATTGGTGTTGTATCATCTCCCTCCGAGTCATGTGAAGTCATATCTGGAGTAATCGACGAATCAGCAGCAACTAATAATACTCACAAGCAACAGAAGAAAAAAAAGTCGATTCGTAGGGCAATATTTCATCCAGTTGTTGCAAAGGAATCAAGGACAGAAGCAAGGGCAAGGGCAAGGGAAAGAACAAAAATAAAGAAAAGCCTAAATAATAATAATGGTGATCAATCCATGGCGCCTGATGAGGATTTAACAAGATCATTAGGATCTTGGAGTACTACATTTGAAGATCATCAATCAGGTATTCAAGCCTATAATAATACTAACAATATTATGAATGCTGTTGATAACTTTAATTTGGTGGATACTAGCAATTGGAGCCCATTTATGTTCAACTATCACCAAATCAATACTGAAATTTCTCAGGAGGTATGTATTAACTTAATTAGATTATTATTATTATTATTATTAATCCGATCGCCAAATATTTATTTTTATTTTTATTCTTCTGTTGCAGCATCAATTGACAAACTTCCAGTATCCTGGCAAGTTATGGGAAGCTTAATTAGGGCAAGGAAGTTCTACTTAAGCTTGTTGATTTAGTGCAACTTCAGAAGAAGGCTATTTGGTCATGTTGGTAATGTAAAATGAATTTGTCTATTTTATTATTGAGTGTATTCCATGAAAAACAACTTGTATTTTTCTTATAAATAAGCTCATCTTTTTCTTTCAAGTCATTTTCAATAACAAAAGGAAACTAGACTTATGTCCATTAATAATTAATCATTAAAGATGGGAACATTAATCCACTAATTGATAAGTAGTTCCATTCTTTGACAGTTTACCATTTAATCATCAAATTGACTTTATGTCAAAATCCAAATATTATCATAAAAAAGTGAAGACTTCTTATAAAAGTCCTAGATCACACAATATCTTTGTAGTATTTTTTGGAGGTAAGGTTCGATCCCCTCGTATAACCTATACTTTTGATGAAATACAACACCAAGACATATATGCCTAACTAAGAAAAAAGAACAAAGATATTGTTAACTAAGGTTTCTCTTATATCTTATTGATTCTAAACATCTCATATATATTCAACATATAATTAACTTAATTTCATAAAGTCAAAATTCTTCTATAGATAATGTTTGGATAACTGTCCACTCATATATATAATAATAATAATAATATATATATATATATTCTGATCATGAAGTTTCAAAAGGATTCCAAAACTATTATTTGCATGATAAGATGCCACACATATAGAACAAATTAATATATTTAGCTTGTTGCAATTGCAGTAGTAAAAATTAAGATTCGAAAATATTATACAATCCAAAATTGTAACTTCTTTATTAAATCTTAATATTAATGAGAAACAGCATGTATTAATTAGCGGAAACATAGGGAAAATGAGCTTGAGGTGAGATTAGATGGAATTTAGTTGCCAGAAGTAACCAAGAAACTACTCGACCTAGTACATCTGTAATAGTGACAATGATAATATTGAACTACGAATGATTCAGATAACTAGGCTTAATGTTCAAGGAGAATGATATAATAGATAAAAAATATGACACATAAAATCAAAATAGTAAGGATGATTGAAACAAAACAAGAGAAGTGCTACTGGTGTGTTATGTGATAGAAGTGGTATCTTACCAAAGTGATGAAAGTCAAGCTCTACATACAATAGCATTAAAATCAACAAAATTGTATATATAGGAGTTAATGCTTGGCCTCTAAAGTCAAACATATCCATAAAATTAGCATCATAGATCAATATGAATTCTGTGATGGATGTATTGTCATAGAAGATTGGACAAAATAAAAGGTGATCAAACCACATTAGATAGAAGGTGCAAGTAGCTAGCTAGTACACATAAGATAAAATGAGAAGATCGCTTGAGATGAGCCTGAAAGTGTGAGAGTGTTAAAGAGGACGAGGTAGAACTAAAATCACATTGAAGGTATTAGTCTTGAAAGACCTACAATCTCTTTGAATCCATAATAGTGAAAGAAAGATCTCTATATATAGGCGATACCAAGTAGTTGGAATTAATTAGTTCTAGTCATGTTAGTATACTAAGTCCAATATTTGCTCTATAAATATGAGTCTACTAGACTTGTTAGTTATGTATATGTTAGTAATAGTGAAGAGAACTTCTACAGCTAGTAAACTAGGTTTTATAACATTGAATTGATCAGATGAGCTTAAATGAAGCGACATACATATATAGTAAGGGTTCATATGGTATATCTCAACTTATTTGAAACTGAGGCATAACACCATACAGATTTAACAAAGTCTATAGTTTAATATTAACGTAATTCATTGAGAGTTGGCGTAGAAAATAGAGGCCTTAAAAGATCTTGTTTTCATGAAATCAATCAAATAATTCTCCATATCAACATCTGATGTATGCTAGTGCAGGAATTTTAAATCATCAGTCATATTAATCCTTCATTAGTTATTCCTTGTTTCTTGCCTTTGTATGGCAAATCAAAAGGAATAAAATGATACTGGTAACTATTATAGCACTTGTTAATTAGTTATATCATTCCATTAACTAAGTGGATGAAAAGACAAATTTATTAGGTGTATCAAAGTAGTTTGAGATGAATGGTCATAAATATGGCATCGTTTCCAGAATCATTACTATGATCCTAGCATAGCATATCCCTCTACACTGATTTGAGTGCCAAGAGATTCTCTTGTTTTAGTAATTGTGCATTAATTCTGAGTTTTCTGATAAAAGAAATCAATCTTGGACCTATTTCAACCCTAAAAGTTAGCTCGTGATTAGGGGGAGATTGTCCAAGACTGTATAAAGAGACCGCACGTCAATCCCATTTTCATCCGACATGCATGTGAATCTTCAACACCCCACTTCCCAACATCGGTAAATAAGAAGGGAGATGGGTCCTGCTTTAATACTATGAAAAAGAAATGGATCTTAAGTCTAACTCAACCTAGGTTGCCCTAGACCATATAAGGGATCCCTTTTTCATCCGATGTGAAACGGTCTTCAATACTTTCAGGGTCATTTGTTTGGGAACAAGTTATCCTAGGATTAATTATTCTGGGGTTAACTATCTTGGATAACTTATCCCACCATGTATATGTGATAACTTATACCGTTACACTATGATATAAATGATGGGATAAGTTATCTCAAACATGACATCAAAATTTTATCCCTGGACTGTTTATTTTTATCATTCACGCCAAACAACGTAACCCTTGATTGACAAAACTTTTCAATTCTACAAAATTAAGGTTTAGTCAAAAAAGTCAGAGAAGAGGATAATGTTGTAATATTGAGGGATGATTTACTAGGTTACATTCACAGTATTTGATCTTTACTAATAATAAGTCACATCTGATCTGATCAGTGACACACCAATTAATGTCCTAATAGTAACTTTTCCACTATTTCAAGACGTAATTTAAATTTCAGGTACAAGACAAATAATTAAGATAATGCCGACTACTTCAATAATTATGATTTACTAGTACCAAATGATTTACTTTCAAGAAAGAATTTCCCAACACTAGTTTTTGATTCATTAGATGCATAAAGGCTACTGATCTCCCATAAATGCGCGCAATATAAAGAGTATGATAAATAAGGGGTGTTTCATTACATAAAAAATGACCTTTAGAGATAATTAATTAACGATAATAGCTTAATTGCCGCTAAATATGTATTGTCCCTAAAGCCTATAGGGACATTGAATCCAATGACAATTAACTAATGCAGGTAAGAGTTTTAATACTCTTTGTTAATGTGCATATTTATTTTCGTTAAAAGCTGTTTTTACTTTTTATTGTAGTGTTCATTGATATAGGATGTATAGTTGTATACTATTGAATCAATTATGTCATTGACTAATCTAGGCAAAACAAGATGTTAGAGAAATATGGATATGGTAGGGGTCTTGCCAAAGCCCCCCCATCACACAGGAGGTGAACACTTCTGTGCGAATGGTTTTTTGGTATAAAAAAAAAAAGATGTTAGAGAAATTAAAGGCATCAAATTGGAATAATTTCTTCAATTTTCTTAATATCATAGTTTAAATTGATTAACATGAAAGGTTTATGTCCTCCTCCGTACATGGACTTTGGGATGGATAGGGGTCATGTCAAACCCCCACACCACCTCCGGTTAATATAGCACTCATAAAAGGTTATTAATAGATGAGGATAAACATATGGGTGGCTTTGAGAACCAAGAAATAAAGGTAGTGACTTATATATAGTACCTGAAAATGATTCCTTAATGAGCATAAAAGGTTAAAAGAAGAAAGTTACTAAGAAATAAAAGGAGAAAGGTAATGGATAGGTTAAATGAACCAAAAAAGGAGAAGCACAAAAGTGGGGAACAAGAAATTAAATAAAACATATCCTCATAGGTGACATTCCCAAATGATTTATCTTTTATTTTTTTTGTGACCAACATTTTTTTATTCCTAAGTTTCTCCTCAAATATGTAGAAAATATGCATATAATTAGACCTGAAGAGAATTAATTAGGATCTAATTAATTTGTCACATCTTCTTGTAGCTTTGTTAAAATTGCAAGGTTTCTTTAGTTTACTAATGTAATTAAGTACACTAGATATATCCCCAAAAGAGGATGTGATGCGGTGGATAAGGTTACTCCTCCATCAAATAAATGTTTCAGTTTCAAGCCCAAGATATGAAAGAATTCCAGGTAGAGAGTGCTACCCCTGAATCGACCTTACCCAGATTCGAGTTTCATTATGAGTATCGAACACGGAATGAAAAAGCAAAAAAAAAAGAAGTACTTACATAAACTAAAAATCAGGATTGATTTTAATTATATATAAACAAATAATTAATCTAACCTAATTGTAATTATACTATATATCTCTATATATAATCTATATAAAGCATGTTACAACAAATATACAAAGCATTAGCATTTGGATCTTGAGGAGTGCTTCTCTCTACCAAAATAAGTGTTATCTTAGCAAAAATCATGTTTATTAAGAACTTAATAACTATAATGTGTAGTTTATAAAACTATTCGGATTTAATAAATGTTTTTTTTTGAAAGTTGAACATTTTTAAGGATATGAAATTTAAAAATATAGTTGAAAAAAAATACTATTTTTTATCTTAAATTTTTAAGATAAAACTTATTTCGGGACAACATTATTTTATTAACGAGACACTTATTTTAAGACAGCAAGAGTATCAATTTACTTAAATGATCGTATATATATAAACCAAGTGATTTAATTTAAGTCATTGAGAGAGTTGTATATATTTCCCATCCACCTTTATTCCCTTTATAGTTAAGTTTTGATTTGCGGATGTGGAGACAAGATAAAAGTAAAATTTTCATTATTTAAAACTTGTTATTATATGTAAGACAGTAGATATTTATTTTAAATGATTATTGCATATAATTTTACATAGATTTTTTTTGATTCATGGGTTTTTATATTACAATTATCAAATTCATGTCAATCATCATATATTTTAGTTGCAACATAAGATTTGTTGAGTTAAATTTTGTTTAAAAACACACTTTTCCTTTCTTCTTTATAAGTGACTATAAATAGTCAAATATTACACCCTCGTTTTTAGTTTATTTATTTTAATTTAACTGAATACAAAAATTAAGGAAATAAAGAAGTTTTTTCAAATTTAATATTTTTAAACTAAAGATACATAATATATCAAAATGTATTTTAAACTTACTATCATAAACACATGTCACATTAAATATTGAAATTCAAAAGTTATCAAATTAATTAGTTTTTTTTTTAAATGGACTGTAAAAAAGTAAAACTGAAAGAGACATGTTTTTTATTACATTATATAATTTTCTCCAATCAAAACATATGATGAGTGTTCTACAATCCACACATGACACTTGGAAAGAATCCAGGTTGAGTCCAAGTGACCAAAGACTCAGAGTCTCAAACACAACCGTCTATTGATTAATATTATCGATGTGAAATATCACATGTAAAATTTATTTTTATAAATGATGATATATGTTACTATTGCAGGCCCCTCTCTGCTTATGCACTTCGTCTTGCTCTCCTCGTGGAAAATATAAATTTAGATCGAATGTAATAGCTTTAATTTAAATAGTATGCTTATTATGATATTTTAGTTTCATATTATTTTGAATTTTGAATTTAGAATACACTTCTACCGTTGTACTTTCCACCGACCTAAATATGGTAAAGTAAATCCTAGTAATAGCAGTAATATTTGACTTGGAAGAACTTTACAGACATGATATGGATTCTAAAATCCAATTACTTGGTTTAATTAGCTGGAGTTGGAAATTACTATTAATTTTATTTTTTTAAATCCCAATAAAATTCACCTTCTTTAAAGGAGGCATTAGTGAAGATTCCAATTTCTCAATACTTAGATTTAAAAAAATAAATAAAGTGAACATATATATGATGCTAAGAATTTTTTATTTAGAAAAAAATTGAATTAAAAGCAAGAAGCATGATAGTGTCGCATTTAGAGGCAGACCCACATGGAAGAAGCACATATACCAATTGACTTCAACAAAAAAGCATCCCTCAAGGGCACGCAATCCAAGTTGTGATTTTAAACAGACAACCTAACGTATGCAAAGTGATGCTCAAACCACGCGTCCACTAGGTGAGCTTCATCCAACTATGCCCTTCTATTTAAATTTTTATGTTAGTATACATCAGTTCTATGGGTACCTTAATAAAATCTTCATACAAGCATCTTCAACTAACGTGCATCTGCTTTTAGGTATGTCTAATTATCTTTAAATTTTGGATCCGCCTTTTTGAAACCACCCAAGTGGTAAATGACCATAGTACAGAGTACAGAGCATATTTGCAGTCAAAATTAATGAATTGTGGGAAAGAAGAGGAGTGTATGTTTCTCAGTGTACTATCCGACCCACGGCGACAAAATTTTGAACCTATGGTGGCCCGGGCATACCATATTTGGTCCCCCATCCTATAAGGTGGAATTAGCTTAGCTGCAGGCACCTACAGCACAAATTTAGGGTTTTTGACCTATCATATTGCTTCTTCCTCACTAGGGTTTCTGTATATACACGTGCTCTACCTGCACCCTCTTTGTACCATGAACTTCTCTGATATTTTCTTCTAACCCTAGAAGAAAGATAAAACTAGGGCTCAGATTCCATGGGGAAGGGTGAAAATGGAATAAATGCCTAAAGCATTTCAGATCCGTTTGACACTAACATGAGTTGTGATGGGATAATTGAGATCCAAAATTTAAAATTGAATCTATCTCGCTCCAATACAGATATTGGACAGTATTGGTGTAAAAGGTAAAGGAGGAGCATCTGAAACTGTAATTGGAGAAAAAAAGAACCCTGAAAATATATGCCTATAGAATTTAATTTGGAACTCTATTTTTCTGATGTGATGAGAAAAAAACAAGAAAGAATCAGATGCTAAACTATGCTACAGATGATAGATAAGTTCATCTAATTAATTAGAGTACCATTTTTTGGTTCTGCTAATTTGAAGCCGCCTGAAGAACCCTAACCTGAGAGAGCGCCGCGCCTGGGGAGAGGCTACATACAAAAATGACCGGCTCGGCTGCAAAACCAAACAGCTTGTCATTCCTTTTTTTACACCATTACGTGGCTAGAATTAACTGGCCACCGCCTAAGAGGCTAAGACTAGTACAAGTGAAAAAAATAATTCATTCGCTCCAACTTAAAATCTTTAATTTTAGAAAAAATCATCCAACTTAAAATCTTTAATTAAAATTGAAAAAATTCATTCATTCATCACATCGGTCACTCTCTATATAAAAATATCTAAAGCCTTTAGTTGAATGAAGTAACATTAATATTTTTGTAACAATAAATATTACCGCTAAAAGAAAAATTTATTGCTACTATCTTTTGTCATAGCATATGCAGTTGATGAGATTTGAGTGCTCTAGTTTAGTACGAATTAAGGTGTTCCACTGAAGTATAGTTTATAATAATCATATGGATCGTACCAAATACACACTTGACCTAATTGAGATAAAATCAAAGGATGACACGATTGCAGAAGCTTGTCAAGGGTCAAATTATATGTGCACACCACCAATAATAAGAAGGCTAAAGGTCACGCATGGGTCAAATTAAATGATCAATCACTTCATTACTTTTATACTCAATAGAGATGTCAAGTACATTCTTTTTTTTTCCTACTTCCCCTTCATGTGGTTTAGTGTAACGCACATTATATAGCGCCAAGCAAAATAATTGAACAAAAAGCTTGTGTCAAATGTTGTCTAATCCTAAAGGACCCCCTTATCCTTCTGCATCAGTACTAGCTACAAGACGAATACTAAAGGATATATAGGACTTTATTATAAGGAGAGATGTCAACATTCTCAAAAGCAAAAATTAACAATACAAGATTTTTTTATGTGCTTCTAGAGATACCTAACGTTGATGATGTCTTCATCACTTGTTCATTATCTCTTTCTTTCCGAGACGGAACTAGAGTTCTAGTTACGAATTCGATAAAATATCTACATGTGTTAAAGAGATTCACTTAATATGTATAAATTGATTCAAAACTGATAAATTTAAAATTTTGAGTATGATTTATCATGTTTACAAGTGTCATTTTGTATTACTTATTACTCTAGTACTATTGCAGACATTGATGTCAATATTCGGTTGGCATCTTTTAGCCTACAACATAGCCTGTCAAATGGGCAGCTTTAACATAATTCTTAGTAACATTAATATGCTAAAATTAAGTATTGTTCTAAGTCCCATCACTAATTATTGGTATCTTATGATAATCTGTTTCTCAATATTGTTCTAATAGTATAGCTATTTGAGTGGAAACTATTATTACTTTGTTAAGAATAGAAAGGAGAGGTGGAATTTAAAAATATATAGATAAAGAAATAAGGGGGGAATCCTTTCTTTTGATTCTAGCATGTGCTCGTTTATTTGTCAAACAACAATAATTTTAGCTGATAATTATTGTGAGAATATAACAACATATAATCGGTCTGAAGAGAATAGTTTGTATTCAGATCTTACACCTATGATCTTGTGAAGATAAAAGAGGTTGTTTATGATGGATTCTCAAATCAAGTAAAGAATTCCAAAACATGTATGAAAAGGGAATAGTAATAGTGAAGAAGTAATGATAAAAGTAATGGTGAAAAGAATACTGATAATGAAATTTAGACAACGTTAGACTACCTAGTAACCTTCTATCATAATCTTTGACCTACATACTCTTATCTAGGGTCACATACTTAATTAGTAAAGTTACAAGTATGTCATGTAATGCCTAATCACCTCTCCTCAATATTATTATGAAAATATACATCACTTAATCATTGTAAAACCCCAAATGTGAGAATACAAAATATGTCTCGCAATTATTGATTTAATTAGTGTAAATATCAAATACGAATAAATATCGTAATTACCTGTTTATTAATTGTTTTCATTACTTGCATTGTTCTGCATCAAAACTGCACTCCTATACAATAGAGAGTATCAAATTTCATGCTTTTAAGAATTATTTTATCTCCTACATACTTGGCAATTGGAATGAACAAAGAAAGCCAATACATGAAGAAAAAATATTGCTAAGAAATCTTGGTCAACATTTTCCATTTTTTTTTTAAAAGTAAAAAATTGGGGTAGGGGTAAGGAAAAAAGGGGAAAGAGGATCAAAATAGGACTTTCGGGAGTGAAAATTCCTAATAGCAAATCAATTGAACGACTAAGATATTCCGATTATTTCATAAACATATAAAAAAAATTTGAAACATCTAAATGGAACCCTCTCCCGGAGCAAACTCAAGCACTTGCTATTCTTCGTGGCCCAACCCAAAAGTATATATTTTTTTCCAAAAAGAAAAAAGTATCATGTGCATTGTATATTTGACTTAATTATGCGTAATTGACAAACTAATGTTAATGTCTCATGTTTGTATTGTTTCGAAAATACTTTTTTTCTATGTTGATTTTGCACAAATATCTTATACCAAAAATATTATTAAATCCTAGACGTCAAAATAATCATAATAAAGAATATTGAAATGTGTATAGAGTAGGTAGCATAGGAATTGAGTGAGAATCATGAGAATTGATATTCTTTACAAGCCATATCTACCCATGAGATATCGCCGTACTGATGGGCCTTAAGGGTCACTGTGGGCCGGATACTGCTCTATGCCTCTATGGTCATTTCACTTGGGCTATTCTAGAGGTGGCAATTGGAGTGGGTTGGGTCAAATTTGAACGGGTCATAATGGGTTAAGATAATAAATGAATCAAAGTTTGATTTTACCCAAACTTAAAGTGGTTTGGATTGATTTGGCAGGTTGAATTTGATTTTTCCACATTTCATGTGAACATTCTTCTACATTTCGCATAACGTAATCCATGTATCTTGATACCAAACACATTTTGAAATACAAATACATCGGGAAAAAGGCGAGCGAAAGAGTCATGAGATTCTCAGATACATGCAAATCACACTTAGAGAGTGTATATGAAATAAACTACACCTAATTTGATCCATATTTATCTGAGATACACGTATCATTTTTTTCAACTTTAACTACAAAATAATTTAACTTTTTTAAAACGTCAACTTCTATCCTCTTTCTTTTTTTGTTTCAACTTCAACTAAATATTGTTCAAAGGTCAAATAATATTTTATATAGCTTAAAATATAAAAGGAGTAAGGATAAAATAGTAGGAGTACGGGGAAATCCCCAAAAAGCTGGAGTGAACAATATAAATGGGCCAGGGGCCTGTTGTTCTCAGTTGGACTATTAGGTTTACTTACTTAAGGACATACTTTTACTTCATTTAGCAAACTTCTTAAAAGCCCAAATATGGGCCTGATCCCTCTTTACTTTTCTAGAATGATTACCCAATCTACATTATCATCACTACTTTTCCCTCTATTAGCAACAACAAACTTTTTTTTTGCTTGATAGAAAGTGAAGAATTTAAAATACACACAATGTCACTGTTAAAAAATTATGTCTCAATTTATATGAATTAGTTTGACTTGCGGTCAGGGATGGAGCCAGTCTTCTGTTAGGGGTTCATTCGGCGGAAAATATTACTATTTATATATGGTTTAAATTATTTTTTATGTATATATATAGTAGATGTTGAACCCCTTTCAATTAGTTCGTGTGTTTAGTTCTTCAGATTTTGAATCCCCTTAAATAAAATCCTAGCTCCACCACTGCTTGCGACATAGAATTTAAAAAAAAAAAAAAACTTTTGAATTTTGTGGTCTAAAATATGTCATAGATGTTTGTGTGGCTATAAATCATTTCATTAAAAGTAAAATAAACGTTTTAAAATTAAATTGTTACAAAATATAAAAGTGTCATTTTTTTTACAACGGACTAAAAAGAAATGTGAGTCATATAAATGGGGACAGAAAATTTATCGTAGATATTTTGATTGAATTTGTAAGAAAAGATAAAATAGTATTTTTTTCACTAGAGAAACTATTTCCTACCATACGTTTTTCGGTGAGCTGGTTCGGTGAAAAAATTATATTTTAGAACATAAATTTTCAATTGATTCATGATGAGAATAACCTTTATTTCTATTAGTATTTGTAATAGGATTATGAAATTTGTTTCACTAGTCAAATAATATATTCACATGTAAAGACAAAAAAAACTACACTGTATAAGAACCCGTTTGGATTGGCCTAAAAGTCTGTCAAACCTACTTTTAAGTCAGTTTTTAATTTCTGAAAGTGTTTGGAAAATATAAAAAATAACTTAAAATAAGTCAAAAATGACTTAAAATAAATTATGAAGTATTTGGCAAAGTAAAAAATGACTTAAAATAACTCAGAAACCAAAAGTAGGTCTCCCCCTTACTTTTTTATTTTTTGACTTAAATATCATTTCAATTTGACTTTTTTATTTTTGATTTAAAAGCTATTTTTTTAAGTCATTTCAAACGGGCTCTAAATCTAAAGGAAAGAAGACAAAAAAAATTCCGTGTCTCCTTTTTGTTGCAGAGAATGAAGCCTGGAGTTCCACACACTCCTCTTTTTAATATCGTAAAACGACAAAACAATTTAAGGAATGTCCTAATCATTGCGTCTTTTTTTTTAATCCCTAATTCAAAAAAACATATAACTAATTACTCCATATCTCTTTAACATGAGTATCGGTTTACCCACATGGGTGTCCAATCTAGTCTAGACAGTGGCGGAGCCAGAATTTCTAATTAAGAGTTTAGAATCTGAAAAAATAGACACAAAATAGTTAAAAGAGCTTCGACATCTACTATATATACTTAAAAATTATTTTAATCATGCATATATAATATAATCTTCGGTCAAAGGAGGTTCAAAAATGACCCCCGAACTATAAGGTGTCTCCGCCACTAAGTCTAAGGTAGTAATTATGATATGCTTAAAAAATATATTTTCATACAAAATATTTTTGTTTCGTACCAAATACACGCTGATAGTTGTAAAGTTACAGCTTCATTCAGGACAAAGTGTTTGATTCAAATGATATCTGCATTTCTGGATCATAATCATATTTACTCTGAGTTTTAATCTATGCATGAATATGTAAATAAAGTTTTACAATTAAACCATTTATAAAATGTTTACTAAATCTCCTGATATACATTATAAAAATAATAACAACAATAACATGGCAGAAGCACTAGGAAGCCTTGCTAAGTTTGGAGGGAAAGTTTGTAACTAAGTTTAATTTATTTATTTTGGTAGTAGATAGTTATAAATATTGGGATTCTTAAGGTGTAAATAAATGAGAAAAAAGACATATTTTGAATTGCACCTCTTTATCTAACTCTTTCATTGTTTATAAATTCAAAAATCTCTTACCTCATATTAAGGGTCTTTTTTTTTTTTTTGACTTACTGTTGCAAACACAGTTTGATAACAAGATCATGGTATGTAATATATTTTATTTTTGAGTTAATCTTATATTCTGTCTGTAGAAGACTAAAAAATCCCAGTTATTTCTACTCCTTTTAAATAAAATAAAAACTAAAATCCTTGTAATTTCTACTCTTTTTGTAACTCAATTTGAAGATATAAAAACCTAACCATTTTATTAAATTTATTTTAAAAAAAACATAAAAACAAAAACAAGAATTATTTTATCTCATATCAACTATTTTTGTTATTTTCACTTCACAATACAACACCACTCAAGGCACAACTTTATTTTCATATAAAAAAAATGCTAGTTTTAGCTAAAAAAGTAGAAAATAAATAGTTCTAGAAGAAGAATGAGAAGTGATTGAAACTGACCTTAAATCATGCCCTAATAATATTCCATCTTCATTTCTTTCATATTTTGTACAATTTCTAGCTGATAAAAAAAAAAAAAGTCATTAACAAGTACTTACCACTTATTACATATTATATATGATGATTTTGAGAGGAAAAAAAATGAAAACATTTAATTAGCATAATGAGATTCCATATTCTTATTCTTTCAAATTCAAAAACCTCTACCTTATAGCTTTGCTTGAGCCGTTAGCCATCGAGAATCGAGTAGATAGGCCATAATACCTTAGGGTTCGAACAAAATCACTCATTCTTCTATTATAAATAGATGCACGACACCTTCAAACCAGGGCCGATTTTAAAGAGTAGAGAAATCGACACGTGTCTAATGTCCCAAAATTTAAAGAGGACCATTAAAAAAAATACTCATATATTTAGGTGGTACCAATGAAATACAGTTAAAGTAAGAAACTTCTTATAAAGGCTAAGAACTATAAAAAAAAAAAAAAAAAAGTGTTTACTGTAGCATTAATGAAAGTCGATAACGGCACGTAATATGACGGGTCTATTTTTCCAACAAATCCCTAAAAGAAAGATTGCATAAATCAATCACCCTATAACTGCTATTAATTTTTAGGTTGTACCTCTAGGGGATAAGATTGATATACAGTCCTTCTACCCTTATTTAATTTTTCTGAAATTCAAGTTTTCAATCAATGAATATGAATTAATTTATTGTGATTAATTAATTTAACCAATGAACATTAATCATTTACTTAGCTTTTCTAAGTTGATTAAATATATATTTTCAAGGCTAATAACTCACAAGGGTAAAAAAGGAACAATATGATAATTTATGCATTGATTTTATGAAATGACAAGTATTATGGACCAACTATTTATAGAAAATGATGACATATAAAATGGGACAGAGGGAGTATTACTATTACAACTTTATAACAAAATGTAAGGGGACGTTTTTGTTGCACGGGATTGGACAGATAAGGATATTATATTTCGTGAAATTAATTGTCGTGTTTTATACATATATGATATAACTAATCTCATCATTTTTAATATATAATAGAATAAAATAATCTCAGAACTAATTATTTAAAAAAAAATAGTCGTCGTGTTCTATAAAATCATATTGTTTTTATCTTTATCTTGAGTATTTGTTATTCTTATACCACCGATCAAACGATCCATAATTTGAAACGACGGTAGAGTTGTCTTTCACGCATGGCCGACCATGTTCCAGATCATAATGTATTATGCAACACGACACTCTGAGATATGTTGAATTTAAATAGGAATTTGGCTTATAGAAGTTAAGAACGCAGTTTCAAGTTTTTTTTTGGAATTTTCAAATTCCAATATATCATTATTATTTTTTTTAAAAGCAGGTTTTCAAATTCTAAATCATGGCTCAAAATTCGAAATGAACACATGGAAAGACTATATTAAAGAATAACTAATTATTATTATTTAATAAAAAAATTTAACTAGTGAATCTTTGTAAAATTATGTATATGTGAATTTATAATGATACTTGATCGCAAACATTTATATATATAAAAGATTATGCACATATGATTATTAACATTTAATACAATACCTTCGATATTTCGATATCTTATTTATGAACTATAATTTGATAAGATTGTATTAAAATTTGAGAGTTTTGATAGTTCACAAATTGTGGGTCATTATGTTTATTTTTAAAAAAAGTCAAATTACATAATAGAATAAAATTTCATTTTAAAATCAATCTGACTTCAAATCATATCCGGCCGATCAACCTAACCTTAAAATAGAAAACCTTGATGTAGCCTCGTTATGAGCTAAGTTGGCACATAAGTACTCCCTCTGTCCCTAATTACTTGTCCACTTTTGAATTGACACATCTATTAAGAAAATAATTAATGACATAGTGGGTTTACCATTTTACCCCTATTAATTATCAAGTGGATGAAAAGTTCTACATTTTTCAAAATAATTAGTCTGTTAATTGAGGGTATAATAGGTAAAAAGAATTTGTCTTTTCCTGATTTGTCAAACTGAACAAGTAATTAGGGACAAGTAACTAGGGACAGAGGGAGTATAAAATTAAAATGGCGTGCCAATAAGAGAAACAAATCCTCATCGTTTGACAGTCCATAGTTATTAGCAAGAAAAGAAAAGGAGAAAAAGTAGATTCAGTTAATACTCCCAAGTCCCAGCAATCAATCCTCTTTATGAAATTGTAGGCTGCTTTAATTTGTACTGTAAATGCTGAGATCTTGACCAAAACATTACTGTTTTTTATTCAAATATAAAATTAATCATAGTTAAAAAGTTGAATTGTACAATCTATATGTACATCACAGGTTCTAATTATTATTTTATCCCTCCTACTGATCTTTATCAGTAATCACTTCATATGTGATAAAAATGACAATGCAAGATACACAACCCCAACAGCCTTGACACTAGAGACAAAAAAAAATGCACACCTTTTTATTAGTACATGTAATTAATTAAGACTCCGTACAAGTAAATTTCTTGCACGATACAAAAGCTACACATGAATAGAACATATAGAAAACAAATTACCAATGGAAATTTATTTACTACACAAATCATGATTTACCAAGCGTTCGGTTTTTAATCCTGATTTTGAACTTATGTGAAGAAGTAGGTGGCGCAGCATTTACACTCGCATCGCCTCTATCTACGTTTAACTTCACCCCATTAGATCCCTCAGGTTTCAATTGCATGCTTGCTCCTTTAGCCCCGATATCCTCGTTTCTACCAGACAAGCCCGAAGAGGTTGCCTTTGCTTCTGCACCATTCACCACTTGTCTGGGTTCAGCTTCATCTTTTCTACTTCCTTGCTCTACTAAAATTGTCTTATGATCATTCCTGATTGTCTCTGCTTTGGTGCCTCGCTGCTCATTCTTCCTCTGACTCTCCAAGGACGTTGAAGCCTTTGCCTCGTCTTTCAAAATCTTTGTTAACTCCTTCTCCTTCCTTTTCTTCTCCTTCTTTAACCTTTTCCGCTCCAAGTACTCTGGGTCATCTTTGCGGCCCTCCTGCTTTCGTTTCTTTCCTCTGTCTTTCTTCTTTTCCTTCACTTTGCCGTGAACTGGAAGGTTAGGCATAGTCAGCGAATGCAAACTTGCATATTTATGTGGTTCAGCCTCAGGGTCATCAACTCTCGTGATACCCGCTAATAAGTGATCATCAAGTTGTGGCACCAAAGAAACTTTGCTCGACTCAGCAGTGCATTGCAACTCCTTTGTTAGCTCTTCAACTTCAACTGCAACTTTGGCACTTCCAATGCTGGCAGTAACATGAGATCCAACATCATGACAAGAGTTAACATCCTCAGGGAACTGGTTTCCGCCACTGCTCAATAATTCAACAACATTTCTTTGAGGTGCATCAACAGAAACAGAGCTACTTGCCCCACGGTCAACATCACGAAAATCATCTTGAGATTTGTCCATCGTTACATTTTCATTATCCTCAGCTCGAGAAGATGTGACAGTTTTTCTCACTTTAATCTTGAAAACAGGCTTCTTTCTTTCAAAACTTGCAGAAACAGTATCAGGTTCTCTGATAGGTTCAGAAATTCCTGGATTATCTCGTCCAAGATTGATTACTGGTTGCCCTTGATCACGGCTTCCAAGGTTATCGGTTGTTGGCGGGCCCATGGACATACCTCCAGTCTCATGCAACAGGCTGACCATTGGCTTTGTTTGCTCATTGTCAGATAAGACAGGTTCTTCTCTACAAGGATCCGCAGAGCTAGCCAGTGGGAGGTCACCCACCGGATGCATTACTCCATGCCTATAATTCAGCAAATCTGTCTCATTCTGGACCTCTGTAACAACCAAACTATCAGGTATAGCACCAGTAGCAGTGTTTACAATTTCATTACTCAATAGAGCATCCTCCGTGTCTTTCTGGACCTCTGATACAAATAAACTATCAGGTACTGAGATAGTAGCACCTTTTGCATTTTCATTGCCCGGAAGAGCATCTGCAATGGCTGAATCATCAAGTATATCTTCAAGGTTCTCCAGAGGACATTCAGGAGGTTTAGATTGTTTGACAAGATCAGCGAAAATATTCTTAAGATTGCTGCAAAATGCAGCATGCCCCATCCTCAAAGTTTCATCTTTTGGCACTCCATACAGTGTTGGCGCTCTGAAAGAAGATAAATAGATAAATTTTTAACCATAAACCATAAAAATCTTACCTAACTGCATACCAGAAAAGTTACTGTTACAATAGAACAGACTGATGGAAAAACTTCAAAGTGCAATAGGTCTGAAAAAGTAAACATAACAATGCTCTAATGTGTTTGTAAATCACACTGGCAAAATGTGTGTGATAATGTGTCGTTATATGCAAATCTTACCTATCATGCAAAAGGTAAATCACACTGGCAAAATAATTTCATACACTAAGCAATTATTTGAAGGAACATAAGACACTTCAATTAGAATTCTATAAAACCAAAGGGAGCAAGTAAACATGTTTACTTGCCATCTCCAGCAGAGAGCAGAACAGATTGAAGTAGCAGAAATCCATCAAATTAACAGGTAATGAAGGAATAAGCACCTTCGAGCGAGGACTTGTAAGATGCAGAACAAGTAATGACGAAGAATAACATTGTTAAACGAGATTGAGCTCTCCAGCAGGCGCAATAAAGAAACAAGAATTTCACCCTTCACATCACTGTCAAAATCAGATTCATTTCTAATCTGACATAAACGCATGGCATGCACGCCTAACTTCACTTGACCTGTGATCAGGAACAGAAATTATTTACTTGCTGCACCTCTATCCAACAAATAAACAGAAATCAACGTGGTAAATCTGAACTACTAGGCTGTATTTCCTCAACAAAAATAAAATGATTTGGCCGACAAAGTTATTAACTGCGCAGAACCTCTTAAAGTTGGCTCTTCATCCAAATATCTAATAAACAATGCCAATGCAGCATCAATCCCATTGCGCTGGAATTCAAGATCAAGAAGTGATCTGCTTGCTTCAACCCGAACTTTCCAGAGTGTCTTCGAAGTTCG
Organism: Solanum tuberosum; assembly: GCF_000226075.1. NCBI lineage: Eukaryota > Viridiplantae > Streptophyta > Magnoliopsida > Solanales > Solanaceae > Solanum > Solanum tuberosum. Next base: position 2,558,483 of record NW_006238952.1, read on the forward strand.
GAATGGATTAATGAGCTCAATGACACGATCCTGTAACCACCAATAATGATAATCTACATATGCCAGTTTCTAGAGGGGATATCAGATGAAAGGGAAACTACTTACAAGAGGAACAAACTCTGACAGCTTTAGTGCAATTTGGGTCAAAGACCGGATGCAGCTAATTGTCAAAATACCATTGTAACTTGGCATCAACCTGTAACATCATTCTCAAATCATTTAGTTTACTATTTTTATTAGTCGGTGATAAACGCTAGTTGACTTAGTCTACCCTATCCAATAATTCAGAAAATAATGCACCTGTCAAATTGCAAGAGCCGATCAACTCGCTTGAGAAGGGATGATAAATACACAATGCTCTGCAACATGCCAACAGGTTGACAATAATCAAAAAGGTGATCTCTGTTTAAGTAATAAGAAAGCTAACTTGGGAAGGAAACATCCCTGAAACCCAATGTAACTGGCATCCAGGAAACATAGTCAAATGTGGTAGAAGTGAATGAACAGAAGAAAAACAAAAACGCTCCTACCAAATTTATGCTCAACTCCTTCATTAAAAACCTCAGAGAAAAGGATAAGAGAAAGAAAAAATTTGAATAGAAGAGAAAAATGCAGGCAATTCATCAGGCAGATTGGGTGACAAATATACCTGCTGTCCAAATTCAAGCTCACCAATGGACTGAACTAACGCAGCAAGCCAAAAGACATCAGAGTAGGGGTTTCCACTGTTGTCATTGTACTGCATGAAGCCAAAACAACAGATATGTAAAATGCATATATAAGCACTAGCATATGCCGGTAGAATCACTATGATGACCACCTTCAGAAGTTGTAGAACAAATTCAACAGCTTCCCTAGGGCTTTTCTGGTCAGCTGCTCGAACCATAGCTATAGCATGTGGAATAGCCTGAATTAAAAACAAACATCACAAAGAGTAGTTAAAGTTGAAAGAGTTCATATAAAAGCATAAAAAGCCATTTTAGAGAGAGTTGAATGATCATCAATATGAGCATCTTCCATGGACGGCAATGAATTAAGCAAGCCTGGAGATTCAAGAATAGATTGCAAGCAAGTCTTCGTAAATGTCATTAAATGGTGGAGACTTCGGTGACACCTAAATCAATTATGTCTGGTAAATCAACTTCAAAACACAAGTTGACACCCAGTGAGTTGTCTAAGACCTTATGCTTGTGAACAAATTGTGCTGAAAAGGCTGGGATCTCATGGAGACTCTTATTGGAAAGGAAATCACATTAAGATGAAAAAATAAAAGATAAATTCACATCAACCCAAACTCTAGCACAGTGAAGTTGGTCAATCTTCCCTAAACAAGCTAGAAAAGGAGAAGGCATCTAATCAAGATTGAGGGAGTAATTCAAATAACATAGCATTTCTATAAATTATTAATTAAAATTCCAGGCCATACATAGCTAGGACACTTAAAATTGTCACCAATTGCAGTCTGACACCTTACTCTCCAAGTGACCATTTTGATACTTCTACTTGGCAGAAACGTCCCTTAGATATTTGTAACCCTGAAGTGTTTCCAGAGCAAGTAAAAAAATGTGAACGACTAAGTGCACTGCTTAAGTTGAGATTGTGCATCAGATATTTGTAACCCTGAACATTTTGTAATGTGATGGACACGTAGTAATAATGTGATGAACAGTTTGGAATGAGAAGGATGAGATATAGAGCCTGGAAGTAACGCTGCAACTTATGTAAGAACTTTGAAAGGAAATGAATATGAGAGGTTTTGAAGTGATTGAATACAACTTTGTACAGATTACAGTATTTCTATTGGCTATATAACTTTTATTGCACTCACAAGGATATCATTATCAAATACAGTTAAGTGTCTCCCGTAGAGTGAAACCATATTTCTGTGTAGTTCTCTACTTTCTGGTATACTGTACAGAGTTTTTGTTTTGATCCAGTAAAGTACACAGTTTCCCCTTTCGGTATCAATAAAACTATTAAGATACCCAAAGAAAGGGAAAAAATGGTATTTGTCAAATCTAATAAATTTGCGGTAGCTCAATTGTACATAATGTGTTTGGAAGGAAGAGGGAATCAAGAAATGAACAGGAATTCTGATTGATAGGAAGAAAAAGAATTCAACCTCAGGTCATTTGGTGGACTCTCTTGGCTTGAAAGAAGCAACATAATTTTTCAAGGAAGAGAACCATACAGAGCCTTGATGTTTTTTTTAGCTTTTTGGTGCAATCTGGTTACTGCACATGATATACAGACGGAATTACACACAATAGAGGGATTGCAAAAATAGATTTATAAAATCTTTGTACTTATAGAAAAACAAAAGATGGCAATAGTGCAGCACCAAAAATGACCAAATGGACCCAAAAATAGCTTTTTCAAAAGTTAGACCACAGAGGTCCTTTTTTGTGGACATGAATGATCTAAGTTATACACGATATTTCCAAGGTACAATGAGAATAGCTATCTCAAGGGTATAAACACCTTAAGTGCACATTAAGCATGAGTGTATGACAGCACCATGTGTGTGATATAGTGATAGAAATTAAAGAACAAGGACATGAAGAGAGACATCTCAAGTATGCAGAGTGAAGGAATGTAGACAAAGATAAAACCGTTCCAAACCTCCAGCTTCCAGCTATCAAAAGATCGAAAACCAATTAATAATGTCTAATTTAAGATTAACCAGAACACTAATTCACAACTATATGCATACAATTCACATCCTACCTCATTGCATTACCTCAAGTACAAAGTACTCCTGGAAATCACGGAAGTCATTTGGCCTAAAAAGGAAAAGGGAAAAAACATGTGAATTCCAAATTACCAAAAATTGGTGAAGATGATAGCAAAAAGATATGCAAAGCTCACTTGGGAAGTCCAATATTGGCATCAAATCTTCGAGTTTTATAAAATGCAACAAGATGAGTCAAGCCTGCCCAATCAGTTTCCTGACCATGAAATTAAAATACTGTTTAACGTGAAGCAGGCACACCAATATAATCTTGATAGGTTAAGAAAAGAAACCCACAAATCAAGGAAGTACAAAATGAACATTGTTCCTTAGAACCATCTGACCTTGTCAAAGAATATGAGAATCACTAACACAATCGAAGAAAAGAGAATCCACACCTCATGCATTAAGGTGAGCAATTCATTAATCAATCTCTGATGACGACATACTCGAGGGAAATAACTTTTACTTTTACATCTTTATCCAGGAGACTTCAAATAGCTTTAAATGTGCCAGTGAGACGTCCAATTCACAAAATGGAAACTAATTCTAAGTCAATTTAACACCGATTATTCAGCGTCAATTGACATCCTTCTCTATGGTTGACATCTAAATTGAAACTATTGAGCATGAATATAGATGTCAAACAACGCCAGAACATGAGGAATACCATCACAAAGACTTTGGGTTTGGTTCATAGATGAGTTGCAAGTTCTTTAATCACAATGAATGGATGAAAAAAAGGGGATAACTGAGTGTTAAGAACTGCCCACCTTCAACCAAAAAGTTAAGGGATTCAAATCACCAAGGGAGCAAAAGCGAGAACGTGCCACTGTCAGACATCAGTGTATGGGAGAGTTTTGAGGGCTGGGTTTACCATATGAAAAGAAATATCATGAAGAAAGGATGTAGTGTTTACTGTTTACTTCCCCTTCTTCATTTAGATATCTATATCAAGGTCAACTAATGTACCAGAATTCAAAGTCATGTAAATGAAGTCTCAAGTCAGTTAGATCACACTAATATTATGATTCAGAATACATACATTTCACATTTCATAACAAATGGAGCAATCGTGGTTTGCAGGTAGAGAGAACAGAGAGATCTTATAATCCAAATATCCAATAGCAACACAAAATCAGAAGCATCAATGAACACAGTGCTTAGAAGGGTACTGGAAAAAAAAAAGACAACATGGTAGCCGAAACGACTGAAACTGCTCTTGTTGAAAAGTAAACTACTAGTCTCAATAAATAAGAGAAAAGACCTTTACCTCTGATGCTGTACCGGCCAAAGCAAACGCCGCCTCTATTCGATTCCTCCAAAAGGCCTGAGCCATCCCCAAGTATTAGAAAACAAAATAGAAGGTAAATAATGATTTTACCAGGCTTAGCATAAAAGCATGGGGAAACAAGGCCGGGGGAGAGATGTTAGGTTTTCAGTAGTGGTTAATGATGAAAGCACACCTTAGAGTCACCAAGGAAGTTGTTGAGAGCATTAACAACTGAAAAAGAAAGATGTGGCAATGCTTCTAATGTTGCTATAGCCTGCACCTGAGCGACTACATCTCTGTCCTTCTCCAACTGATTTATCTTTGGAATAATCGAAAAGTTGTCATAAGGATTAACTTTTTTAAAACATATAAAATGAAAATTTAAGCTGGGAACATTAAAATACAAACAGCACTTCATGAAAAAGACAGGTTTATACTTACCCACATCTGGACCGGTTGATTTAAATGAATTTCAGCAAGATACTCCAATTCAGGATCTGCCCGGAGCCACAGCAATGGGGAATCAGAGCTGTAAATAAACAGAAGAATAAATTTCCAGATACACTAAATGCTGAAGAAACAAAAAAATGTTCACAATTAAAGAGAAGAGAATGTAAGACATAAATAATCAAACATACGTTGCACGCATATCTACATTAGCCACAGCGTCACCATTATCATCTGAACCATCCGGTTTAGAACTCTTTTTGGTTTTTTGAAACCGTTTTGCTGCAAGTCTAGAATGACACTGAAATTCAAGCAGCTGCCAGGGTTCTCCAGTCATAGGCAGAATTGGATGGTCATACATGCCATCAAGCTCATGCACCCGTATGCTCATCATGCCAGGCCATCCATCACCTTCTTGCTTTTCCGAATCAGGCTTACCATTACTCATAGTATCACTTGAGTCGAATCTAGCTGTGGATTCCCTCAATATTGCTAACTCGACCATATTCTTTCTTTTGTTATAGGAGAATCCCATCCTTGTTCAGGCACCAAAGACAAAAGACCAAACAGATGTCAGTTAAACAATTCAATGCCTAACTCAAAGTATGCACAAAAGCATGCAGGAGAAATCGTACTTCAGCACCGGACAGCCACATGATCCGACCCAACGTGGAAAGAATTCTTTAAGAAATGGGCGCTCAAGATTACCAACCTTGTTGGCAAGGTGCCGGAACTGCAATTGTAGTGCAAAATCAGATAAGAAAAGTCACACTAATGTCAAAAGGTGATGAAGATGCAAATGTGGTCCACTTAATTAGCATTACTAGCACTAAAAAATAATGAACATGACATCAACGGTTAGGCTAAGTTAGCACAATCACTGAATTGGTCCTGAATGCATTTTGGCAGATAACTGCTTTAAGGCGCATGCTTCATGTGAAATTCAGGAAACTGTATCTAATAGCTGATTTCTTACTTTGTTAGATAGAGAGAAACTATTCAAAAATGGTTTCAAGAACCGAATTAGAGAAAGAAAAACCTCTTTTGTGCTAAGGGTTCTCAACAATCGATTTACATCTTGAGCCCGGGAAACAATTTGCTGAAGAATCTGCAAAAATCAAGGATAAGAAAGTAGAATCATTAAATACTACTACTATAAACATACAAAAGACCCTACTGACACCTTGGGTTTTGTTAATACCTATCCTTAGCATAGGCTTTAAGGTATGGAGTTACAGATTCACTTTTGTACTTGGTGTCTTTTGTAATTGCTCTGAACTATTTGCATCTTATGATGCCCATTAATGATGATGTTTATTCCATAAAAGAAATTATACAAAGACGGTCCATGACAAATTTTCTGTAATTTAAACAGCAACGTACTATGTCAGTAGTATTATCCTATTCTTCAGTTAAGGTTCTCTCTTACCAATAAATACATACGGAACAACCTTGAAAATATTTGCATCCCTAGCATGTCCTTTTCTACCAAACAGGAGCGCAAGTGCCCGGGAAAGACCATAATACCACCGAACAAAGCTTTGAACATCACATTCCCCAACACAACAGAAAAACAAAATACTGTGTCCCCCTTAACATGATTGATTCGGGAAGTTACTATGCATCATTGCAACTGCATCAACGAATCTTATGCAATAACTCCAATAAAATTGAAGCTGCAACAAGGGATGCATAGCGACTGGAGATAGAACTGATTCCAAACAACGAAAAGGAGTGAGACCATGGACGAGATACAAGAGAGCAAGAATGCAGGTGGTGTTGTAGCTCTATAGTCATTACTTTTCTTCTATCCATATGCATATTCAGACCGGTAGAAAGGAATGGGCAAACGAAATGTCAGCTACGTAACCAGCATTTTTTAGAAAGATGGGGATTACAATAGGCAACCCAATGAAGCAATTATCAAAAAAGTCAAAATCATTTTTCTAGTAATTGAAAACCGCAGAACCACCGAAGTTCATATACTATCCATCCTACTTCAAGTGACATCATTTTACCAGGTACAGATTTTACAAAGTTAATTTGACTTGTGTATCACAATTCACTTTATAATATTTAGTTCTAAAAAATTCAAATAGCATTTTGTTTGTCGTCACAAGCATATGTACTTCATAAATTATAGCAGACCCAGCTAATAATTTGAGTACTTAAGATCTGTTCTTCCATACCCCAAACATCTCCTTTTCTAATACAACTTCTAGTACACTGGAAATATTTTATTTTTTATTAAGACACAAGAAACTTCACTGTCATAGATGAATCAATGGAAAACCTGGTACTGATCAAATGGGGGGTCTCATACTCTTTTCTAACGCAAATATTATTGAATAGCTGAGGAGTTGATGAACTGTAAAAATTTTTTGATCAGATTGACGAGCTGATGAGCTATAATTTGGTTGGTATACTTTTCATCTATACGTGGAAGGAACCTGAGATTTAGGATTGTATCAGCCAGAAAGGATATACAAATGTGTATGTCTTTTACTAAAATATTGTTCATACAGTATTCACCTAAGCACTAAGCTAATTTATCAGAAATAAAATAGAGAAGCCATAAGATAAGATGTATTTTCCGAGAATAAAAGTGGTAAGTTGCTATGAGGCCCATACCTTGCGAAATGACTCAGGTCCCATCTGTTTTTCTAACATTTGGAGAATCGCAACCTATTAAGACAAATACAGACTTCCAAGATCAGACTGATTGGTACACTATATTTTTTAACTACAATGAAGGGAAACATATCACTTACAGACTTCCAAGATCTTATTTTTCCAAATAAACCAATGCACTGGGTGCCATACAAATTCTTTGAAGCAGCAACAGCACTTAAGGCAGTTGCACCACTATCATCTGCTCTGCAAACAGCAATATTAGCCTGCAAATCATGGGGGAAGTAAGATCAAGAAAGAAGAACACACTTGCACACAGAGATACTTATATATACACACACACACACATATGTGCGAAACTGGCCCGGACACCATGGCTATCGAAAAAAAATAATAATACAACTGATGAACCTAAAAGCTTCATTCTTACTTCTATCATGTACCTATTCTGCCTTGACACATGAATAGGCATTGTGACATAATGAGCCTAAAAGAGCTGCAAGCTTCCATCTATAGATAGCTGATGGAACAATAAATAAAATGCAAAAATAGACTTGTTGCTTGCACAGGCAGACCCATAAAATAGAAGAGTGTGGTCTAGTGATCAATGAAATGGGAGGATTAACCATGATATCTCAAGTTCAAAGCCTGGCTTTTAAGACAAAAATATAGGTGATTTCTTCTCATCTACCTAAGCATAGATGGCAGAGTTACTCAGTACCAGTGTTCATAGGAGGATAATCGAGGTGCGCGCAAGCTAGCTTGAACACCACCATCATTTAGAAAAGGAAAAAAAAAAGTAAGACCATAAAGCAGAAGCAAACCTTGTATCTCCTATAGCGTGCTTCATTATTGCCAAGGAATCTCTTGATGAACATATCAGTCAAGAAACCAGCAAGACCATCCAACAACCAATCTGAGATCATCAATGACGCATAGTTAAGATACACAAGTTATATATTATCAAATGTTAACTTGTCCAACATTTAGAGTTGATCGTATTCCATATCAAGCCATTGAGCTTACCATCATTTGGCGCTTCTGGGGTGATATACACTCCAAACCATTGTCTTGCAAGGGCATAAGCAAGTTTAATCCTTGTATCTATGGTCTGTTAAATAAATCTGAACCAATCAAAATAAATAACAAGGAAGGAAAAATGACCAAGATATTCTCTTGACAACCAATTGTTAATGCAAGACACTAATCACCTACATCCTTTTGGGGACCAGAACACCAAAGGGCAACAGAATAATAGGTAAGCCTGAATGGGAGCAAAAGAGATAGCAAAATTTGAAGCAGAGAAAAGCACAAGAAACTGCTGTATATTTTCTTTTGACTGTTTGCTTGCTTTTCTCCATTTTTGAAGGTCAAAATCCAAAATTTACAGTATATTACTTTCCCAATTCATTATACAAGCATACCTTATTAATGACCTTCCCATCGAATAGGAATTGAGAGCTGAAGATGCTCAAGGAGGCTCCTATACTCGCTGAGGATATTGCTATCTCAGGAGGAATAAAAACTTGTGTGTATGACCCAAATGGAAATGATGCAGAAAGGTAGTCCTCATAGTAGCTGTTCAAAACCAATGAAGAGATTTACATTGAGGTCCACAGATTGAATATGAGTAACAATGGGGGTTGGGCAGGGAGGACAAACGGAAAGAAGCCTAATTAATGATGATTCCATGAGGAGTCGTTACATACCTAAAAGCACTGTGAAAAAATCCTACAGTGTGCCGCAGCTTTGTTAAGTCAGCAGGTAGACAAATATGTGAGAGATGAGTAATATTGGAGTCGGGAAGAATTTCAAATGGTGCGACTGCCAAGGATATCCATCTAGCATTAACAGGAGTACTTAGTCTGTAGACAAAAGTTTTACGTGCAGGAACATCCTTGGTCCAGATCTGACAGGGGAAAAGAAAGAAAAGGAAAACGGAGTTAGATGTCAGCTCCCTAAATTTGATCCTGCATCTCTGGAGTCTGGACAACTCATTGGGAAAAAGAAAAGCAAACAAAGACAAAAATGAATTCAAGGTTACTCTAGAAGGAATTTTAAACTGCACAATGTTAAAAAAAAAAACAATCATGTCTCGCTCTTTTTCACATTTCTCTCTTTACCATCATTGAACAAAAATCTAGTTGATTCATAGATTCATGATCCATCCAAAAAACATCCCTTCACACAAAGGGGGAGATTATAAAAGGGGTGAAAGAGTTGCTCTTACGCCATGACCAGCTCAGCAGAAAACCTCAGACAAAGAAAGACCTAGCAGTTTGACAACATTAGCTCACCGAGGAATTTCTTATGGCATTCAGGCAAGAAGAAAATCACAACCAGCACAATAATAAGGCATGAAAACTACATCTTCTTTTCCCAAAACTTTTCCTGAAGACATATATTGTATCAGGCCAAGAACTTACTTTAATTTTAAGCACCGTTTTTACCGTGGAGCTGTCCCTTCGTTCCAAATTGAAGCAGACATCACATTATATAGTAATTGACCTGTTATATACAACCTCACTAGCTAACAAACTATAGTTTTACTAAAAGATAACTAGTAATGAAACAACTATTGAGAGGCACCATCTTTTACCTTTTAGTCCAACTCTTGGTTCTCACTCCTCACAAAGGAACTGGAAACTAAAGCAACTGTTCTATGCAGGGAAAGTTTCCAGAAACAGCTAGAAGAAGCCTTTAGAAGTTGAGATTTTGCAACAAAATTAGATTAGAAATTTGTAACCAAGGATGCAGGAATTACCATTTTACTAAATAGTTATCAAGAATATATTTATCAAGAAAAAACAGATACTTAAAAATCATCAATATAGCTGTCATCAAATAACCAACTGATACTCATTCTTGTCATCATAGAGGTAACGTCTAATGGACTTATAAGGATCAAAAGCTCACTGATTTTAATGTTAGTATACTCTACAATCCATGAAAACCTCTATAAGAACCCCTCATTTCCTCACCATGATTTTCACCTCACTAGATAGCTCAGCAGAAGAGAAGTAACTTATCCACCAACCTGATAAAGTAAGCTTCCAGTACTAACAGCCACAAGATTACTGGCCACTGTAAATTCCAAATCATAGCTGCAGAAGGAGCAACAAAAATGAAAATAGTAAACTTGAATTCAAACAGCAACCAAAGTTCAACAAGTCTTGCTCTTACCAGCAACATTGTAGATTGTCATCCATGCAGGGAAACCAACATCGCGCACGCCGAATTTGGCTGTCAGTATGTAAAACATCACCATCAAAGTGGATTCCAGTTTCAGCTTTCTCTACCCAATAATCAATACGGACCTTCTTAACATTCTGCATCCAACATAACCTACATAAGTCACAGAAGTGTAAACCTCATTACTTAAATATCCTAAATGAAATCTGATCAAAGTTATAAGACAGAAAAATCTCTACATAGATTACAGAGCCATATGCAATTTTTCTTCAACTATATAGCACTTTTAATCTGACCAGGACCCTTTAATTTTGAGAGAAAATTTCCTTTCAAGTATAATATTGTCAAGACGTGCCAAATTAGCAAAGTTCGACTTGATAATGGTTCTTAAATTTTAGAGAAATAACTTTTTTTGCACAGTAAGGCAACGAATCAGTTTTGCTGGAAGAAAGTTAAATTCATGTGTGGACAAAGATTTTACATTTCAAGCCAACTCATTTGAAAATTATGTGACTAATGATATTGTGGATGAGCCGAAAGTTCTGGAATAATATTTTCGGGTTCATTTGCTCTCATGTGAAATAGGTGCATTCATAGATGGGAAGAGAAGATGCATACTTCAATCAACATTTACACACTATAACCAACTTTTAAATCATCACCAAACTGTTATCCTTATAAACTATACTACTTCTAGTATTTATCATATTTCACCTACTTTATACCCGACAAAACACTAGAAATGACCTCACAAGGTAAAATATTTTCCATGGAAAACATTTCACAATACCAGACAAACCTGTCTAAATAATGAATGAAGCAAGTGATATGAAATAGGGTTTACTTGGTATAATGGAAAATGTTATGCTCAAGGAGACCTGAAAAATGTTTTCCACCAAAATGACGACATCTTTATCCTTCACAAATATTTCAATTCTTATTTGATCTCACTTGCACTAGTTAACATTTAAACACTTGGTATTGTTATCAACCTTTAATACCCAATAGTATCAATAGAACACTATGCTCAGACCCATCCTATCCTATATGCCTTGTAGGATTACTATATCTCACCTATGTTTATACCCAACCAAACACTGAACAATGACTGATATCATTTTCCACACAAAATGATGAAACTATATTCTCACCTACTTCTCTAGAGAAACAATTTCCTCCAGACCCAAACATTTTATGTAGAGATTCTTCTAAAGACAATTGATCTCAGCCCATAATTGATGTAACTCATTTTCACCATGTGATGGAAAATTCTTCCTCAGAAGAAAAGTTTTTCAAAACAGAAAAATGACTTCCATTCGTCAGTGACAAAACTCATTTTCACCTTTTGCTTGAAAATATATCCATGGAGAAAACATTTCCCAAATTCCAGGTTAACTAAATACAGGAAAATGTTCTCTTCCCAATAAGTCATTTTCCATCACAAACATGCAACCGCGTGCAATACCATTCACAACACCTATGAATAAAGATATAGCCAGCAGCACTAAAGCAATACTCAAAAAAACCTGATTGTTTTCAGCTGAAGAGTTCACTCCATTCTCTAAATGCATTTCCTGTCTTTCAATATCATGCTCCGCGGGTTTTTTGCACATGATCAGCAAATTTGATAGCAATTCTCTATCTAGATGTGACAAGTAAACTGAACCAGCAGCATCTGCAGCTGAAGTAACTGATGATACAGAGCACCATCTATCCCCATTTTCCAATGCTAAATAGTGCGGGAAAACTTCAAATTCTGTAGGCTCCCCATCAACTGTAACACTGTCTATCACCAAATTATCCGCGTGCAAGCCCAAAATTCCATTTTCTGGTACAACTACATCAAGCTCTGTGTAACTGAAAAGCCAAAAATCTAACACCCGCGTTAGTATTGATATCCAGAGTGCTAAGAACAATCCTGATACCGAAAATGACACGGTAATTAAGAAAAACTATAAATAAAAACAGAATTTCACTTCAGGTTTGAAGCCCTAACTTTGATTTTCCAAGAAAACCAAGTGAGTCTCTAGCATGAATCAGCTGGGGTAAATAATCACAATCTAATCCTTGTATCTTTCTAAAATTCATAATTTCTTGAAATTTTACATTGGGTGGGAAACAGTTGGAACATAGTAGGTTTCAACAAGAGTGGATATTTTTTCAAGAAATTTACTGGAATGGGTATTTTTCAAGAAATTTCAAACATCTTTAAAATCTTTGATGTTTTCTTGAAATTTACCCGTAAATTCGACGCTTGTCCATGTCAATTGAGAGACATAGTTTCTGATGACGAACGACTGCTTCAGAATTATCCCCTTTCTGTTCTTCGCTCTTCCCTTTGCGAGCCTTCGCCATTCTTCAGCACACATAAACCTACTGCTTTCTTCACTTAATTGGGCGTAAGCGAACAACACAGAGACTTGACAAGGGACGATTTATAGAGCTGAAATCGGAGAAGAGAAGCTCTCTCTGTTTGGTTGGATCCGTGCCCTAGATTCTAATTTTTAATCTTGACCGTCCGCGTTATATTGCCTTCATCTATTTACCGTTAGATTCCATCTTTACCTTGAAAAAGTAAGAAAATCTATGATTGCGAGAGAGCATTGACTCACAAGGATTTTAGTTTTTAGTTTTAACTACATAATTTTAATATTTTTTTCGGTAAATATAGAGGTACAAGGTAAAATATTTTTTTTGGTATGAAAAGGAGAAAAAAATAACTAATTTATAAAATAAAAAAAATGCGTCATACTCTAGTATATAAGTGTGGTAACGAGAACAAGTACAATTCACTTTACTCATTCTAAGCGATGAAACTTTCTTTTTTCTTATTTCACATTTTGAAGGATTTTAGTTTTAATTATATAATTTTAGAATTTTTTTTTCCAGTAAATATAGAGGTACAGGGTAAAACATTCTTTCCAATATTTTCAGGAGAAAAAAGTAACTATTTTTTTTTTTTAAAACGCGTCAAGCTCTAGTATAGAAGTGTTGTAACGAGAACAAGTACAATTCATTTTGCTCATTCTAAGCGAAGTAGCTTTCTTTCTTCTTATTTCACGTTTTGAAGGATTTTAGTTTTAACTATATAGTTTTAGAAGAAAAAAATCAGTAAATATAGAGGTACAAGCTAAAACATTATTTCATGTATGAAAAAGAGGAAAAAATAACTAATTTCTAAAATAATGGGCGTCAAACTCTAGTATATAAGTGTGGTAACGAGAACAAGTACAATTCACTTTGCTCATTCTAAGCGAAGTAACTTTCTTTCTTCTTATTTCACGTTTTGAAGGATTTTAATTTTAACTATATAGTTTTAGAAAAAAAAATCCAGTAAATATAGAGGTACAAGCTAAAACATTCTTTCCTGTATGAAAAAAGAGGAAAAAATAACTAATTTCTTAAAAAATAGGCGTCAAACTCTAGTACTAAGCAAAGTAACTTTCTTTCTTCTTATTTCACATTTTGTAGGATTTTAGTTTTAACTATATAGTTTTAGAATTTTTCTATAAAAAAAAAAACGTCAAACTCTAGTATATAAGTGTGGTAACGAGAACAAGTACAGTTCACTTTGCTCATTCTAAGCGAAGTAATTTTCTTTCTTCTTATTTCATGTTTTGAATTTTTACTTATACACCAAAATTATGTCTATATTTTTCAACTCTTTTTTTTTCTTGTTATTCGAGTTTGTAATTTATAACATACTTGTATTTTCTTAAATTTTGTCAACTATGAATAGAGTTGTATGAATTGAGTGTCTTGTGTTGAAAACTTTATTGTATGACTGGAAATTAATACCAATGTACGAGGCATATTATGAGTTGTTTTTTTGCTAGATTAATTATAATATGTAATATAATTTTATTGTTTTTTTGTGATTATGCATATTAAGTATATACAATATATATTTTAAACCAAATATAAAATCAACACTTTCTTTTATTTACTTTTATTTATAATTTATATATATTAGACTTTGCACACTTCTTACCGTCCGTAGCAGCATAGCCTCATTAAAAAGAGACATACAAAATCAAATCACTTTTACTAATAATGATTGTGGTGAAATGGTAAGTACTTTTTCATCTTTAACTAGATGTCTTTGGTTCAAATCTTCTTGCCATTTGTTAAGAAGGGTTTTACCACAATATAGAATTTTTCAGCGTGAATTCAAATTTAATCGGACTTTAATTGGGGGCGGGGCGACATGAAGCTCATGTTCGAACCCCCTTTGTCGAAAAATTACATTGTATATATAAGATTGATTTATTGATTTATGTGTATATGTTTAACAATGACCCTCCTCAACATAAGTTAAAGGCTTGGTTCAGTGATAAAGTGGGATCAAGATTCTGCCAAATCTTTTCGACTTTGCGAGTTCGAGTTCGGGTATTTTTTTTTTTTTAAATCACATTTTAATTTGTTGTTATTTCCTATGTTTTATCACATTTTAGCTTGCTGCTGCTATTACTACTTTTCATGTTTATTTTAGCTTGTTGCTGTTACTTCCAAAAATTAAAATCAATACTCTTTTATTTTTATTTTATATATATTAGACCTTGCACATTTCTTATCATAGCGAGAAGTCTAATTAGAAAGAGAGACATACAAAAGGATTCTAGTTTTGAATATATATATATGTTGATATTTTTAGAATTATTTCTTTAAAATTAAGCATATGTGAAGGTAGAAGTAGAAGGCGAAACATTTCTTATAATTCTTTCCTATAAGAAAAAGGAGAAAACAATTACTACTAATTTTTGAAAAAACGCGTTAAATTATAGTATATAAGTATGATAAGAGAACAAGTACAATTCATTTTGATCGTTCTAAGCCAACTAACTTATTTTCTTTTTTAAAATTTTGAATTTCTACTTGTACACTCAAATTATGTCTATATTTTTTTATTTTTTTCTTGTTATTGTAATTTATAGTATACTTATATTTTCTTGAATTTTGTCATCTAGAAATAGAGTTGTGAGAATTTGAGTGTCTTGTGTTGAAAACTTCGTATACTAATACACAAGGCATATTATGAATCATTTTCTCTTGCTAGATTAATTATGAATATTTTTGTAATTATGCATATTAATTATATATAATATAATTTTTTAACCAAAAACAAAATCAATACTCTCTTTTATTATAGTACTAGATTTTGTTGCCCGTGCTATGCACGGGCCCAATAACATAAATGATATGTTTTGGGGCTAATAACGAAATTTTTGAAGCGATTGTTTGCGTGGATAAAGGAATAAGTTTTTTTATCACAAACCTGTACTTTCTTTGACGCTATTCAAGGCACAATAAGACTACCCACATACAACATTTTTGAACAATTTTATGTTGTCAATTATCACGATTTAATTTTAAGAATCAATCAAATTTTTTTTATGTTTTTTTAATAAATATTTTAAGTTGTCAATTATCACGATTTATTGTATTTTATACATAATTTTTAACGATAGATTAATTTCAAGAATCAATCGAATTTTTTTAAATGTATTTATTTTTGAAATATTTTATGTTGTCAATTATCATGATTTATAGTATTTTTACGCAATTTTTAAATATAAAAAATTTAAAAAAATAAGACAAATAAATTAAAAATGGACCCAATATATGTTATTTTTGTTGTCTCAATTTATGTGACACAAATGAAATTT